>NC_092815.1:107045531-107060531 GCF_023375885.2 Dermacentor andersoni
CAGTGGGAGGCTCCGCTCGTGACGCAAGACCCTGACAACCAGCTACGGTTGGTGAACAGGGCTCAGGCGGCTGCAGCGAGCCATGGCTACCTGGACTGAGGAGGCCACCCACCTTTGGGCTCAAGAAGCCTGGTCTAGCAGTAAAGTTTATCTCTCTCTCTCTCTCTCTCTCTCTCTCTCTCTCTCTCTCTCTCTCTCTCTCTCTCTCTCTCTCTCTCAGTACTTTTCGCCTTCGCCAGACTTTGCGCAGTCTACTTCGTTCTTCTCTAGTCAATTCCCTTCCTGTCTTTATTCCTTTTCTCCGGAGCAGGCTGGCACTCCCTTTTCAGCTCTGGTTGACTTCCTTCTAATTCCCTCTTCTACATCTCTCTCTCTCTGTCTATCTATCTCTCTCAGTCTTTAGTTAAAGTTTGTATTTGCCTCGTGATGTGCCACATGGCTGTGCGATTAAAACAACAAACAACCGTCAACATTTACTTACTGAGCGGCGAAACGGACCACTCTTGCGGCATAAAAGGCCAAGCATTAGCAAGCATTCGTGGCATTTACTTTTATGTTTAAATATCTCGCGCTAAAAGATCAAGACTCTTTCGATGGCACATAGACTAGTGACTGGTAAATTCGTGTCACCACCACCGCTTGTGGGAAACGTAAACACATGAGGAGAGAAAAAAGAACAGGACTGGAAGGGCGCGTTATTAGTGGCACAAGCATCGAGTGACGCTATTGTTTCTTGCGCAGCATTTCCGGTTCATCTCGTGAGACAACCGGAAACGAACTTCAATATAAATTTTTAAAATATAGAAAAAGATGGTACAGTACAAGATTCGTGGGTTTCATTTTAGATATGATATCAGAGCATAAGTTTAGTTACAAGTTGAGTTACTGAAGCGTCTGGAATAAACAGAATTAATTAGAAATCACTGATTACCGCACACCAAAGCACAGAATCGTTGACTTTAGAGACCCGCCACGTGCGCACAACTTTGGCTAAATTCCTGGAAACCAAGGAAGTAGAAAGCGGAAGCAGTGACGTCCTTAATGACGCCACACACAAGAAGGTGGCATGATATATAACCGTCTATTTAATGGAAAACAGTTGTCTGGCATAGACTGAACATCTGCCTAGCAGAGCGGATGTGGCTTTACTCCCTCCTCTCTCACTTCACGTCAGCACCGGAGAGGGCGTGTAAGGTGCGCTTCGTGCGCCGCTCGCTGGGTGGCTACGCCACGCCAGGTGGCGCGCGCTGCGCTTCCTCCTCACACTCCCTCGCTCCTCGTCCGCATATCGTGCCAGGGGAAAGACGTCCGCTCGCTTGACCTAACGAACACCAACGCCGAGCTGTTAGTGCCACTAAGAGACACTTAAGTCAAAGATCAGGGTCGTCTGCCATTTTTTCTAAATCGCTGGAAATATCGCGAATTTCTAGCTTCCAACTATAGTCTGGCTGTCAGCTTTAAATTCTGACTCTTTACAAATGTTTGACACGATAAGGACGCCGAAAAAAAATTATTTAGTCACTTATTATCATCAATTACGTTATACATGTTCATCTTCACAGGTAGCGCACGCTTACTCTTGGTTCCGTAAGCATTGTTGTAAACGCCACGCTGCTTTCAACGCCGTGTGGCCTGTCCCACCCCTTCACTCGCACACCGGGTCACCTTCTTCATTTCCTGCACGCGCTCACCGTTCTCAAAGTACCATGTCAACGTCATTTAGGAGTGCATCTTCGCATTGTCCGCTCCTTATTCTTCTTTTTCCTCCTTTTCCCAGTCCCGGGTGAATACCAAGTACGAACGTCGGGACAAAAAGTGCCCGCGGAATATGACATAGCTGCGAGGCATTTTTAGTTCTTCTATTCTGATCGCGGTTGGCCATTCAGGAACCCTTTGTTCGGCGGCGCCTGGTGTTGTTCTTTCATCCTTTCGTTTCCGCACCGCCCCGTTTAATCACCGCACCCATCTTTTGTTCTCTGTCGCTGACATTTTGGGCCCTCCCATTCCGGTGACCAGCTCCGGTCATTGATCTCCAGCGGACGGACACACCCGTGCCGTGGCTCGCCTTTGCTTCTTCTTTGTTACATCGCATCAGACTGAAAAAAAGGAGAGACGTTGTAAAGATATTGCTGGTTCCCCGATTAGACTTCTCCTCCACCTGCTTTCTTTCGACCGCGCTTTGCCTTAATTCCTGCCAGAGTGACGCAGTATTCGAGTGTCTTGCTGCGAGAGCCGTGCAATCTGATCAATCAGGAAAGGAGCCTTATCTACGAGACGAAGTTTCAGAAGTGCGAGGAGCCCAAGATAGAAACTGAGATGTCGCCTTCTGCTTGTAATGAAACTCGGATCGAACCCCTCAAGTCCCCTTTTTCTTCTCGCTGATTGTAATTCGATCGTGTCTTTTCGAACCGTGATAACAACTTTGATAATCTTATTTACAACAATAGCGTATGAACCAGCTGAGCTCCCAGCTCTGCTGAAATGAGTGCTGCCTTGTTTTCTCTTTAACAACAGTTCGGCCAGTGTTCGGCCATTCAATCCCCACCTTTTGCTTGATTTTTCTCTTTTTTTTTTGCGTGTGTCAAAGTTTAACGTCCCCTCGAAGACGCATACGTTAGAATAACTGAAATGCTAATACATACGAGGCCAAAGAAGGGGAAGCCGCACAAGTGCTTGTTTGTTCAGCGCTTCACTTACTTATTTCGTCATGCGCCAACGAGCACAAATTACTTTTCTCGTCATCTGTTCAATCTTCCTAAAACGCGCTAGTATGGTTTCAGAGTTCAGGTACGAAGCGAGTAGTTGTTCATTGTCAGGCCCCCGCGAAGCTTGACAGCTTGTCCCGCGTAAGCGCATCAACACAGTGACAAAAAAGAAAGAAAACTCAGTGCCCTTCTACTCTGTGAAGAAGGATGACCAGCGAAGCTGTGTATGCGGGTACCTTAATGGCGAACTGCACCTCCGCCCGGCATTTCACTATCTTCGGGATCGCCCGACGTATGGGGAGTGCTTAACGCCTGCTTCACATCCACCGCTGGTCGGCCCGGCATTACTCTATCTTTGGGATTTTTTTCTGCACGCGGACACAACAGTGGGGCAAGTAGCCCTTAAGAGCTTTGTTGAAAAAAAAATACAGCACAGACTTACGCAACCTTTAGCGGGCAAATACCAAAAGGGCAGCGTCAGACATAAATTTCAAACCCGACTTTTCACAGTTCGGGTGTCACGTACTATCCGCTTCCTCGATGCCTGTGCATCTCATCCTTCGGTGGTAATTCAACGTGCGTTTTGGTCTCCTGACCTCTTCTAGTCATTAGCGATCATCAGGCGTACCGGCGGCATGTTTACATGTTACGCATTTACATTACATTTACATTACATGTTACGCAGTTATGCATTGTTGTACATTTGGTCAAGCGCTGGCTATTTCCACAGAATTGACTACAACTTTTTGCCATGTTACTGCGTGAATCGCGGGACTATGTGGCATGAAATTTTCTCTTCGCTGATCGAACCGATTAGAAAGAACACCGAAATTTTGAATAAAGATGTAACAGTGGCTCAACATACCTGCCTAAAATAAAATTACACCACGTCAATCAATCGCCGAAGGAAACAGAAAAACCTTGGCTTTGAATCTACGCGTTACTTAATAGTAATCGCCTGCGAAAAACAAATTCCTTTTTTTTTTCTCACGTCTTACTCGCAGGTATAACTTGCAGTCAGTAGGAAGCTTAAATGACACCGTTGATATTTAGGCCATGCAAGTGCATCTTTTCAATAATTAGGGCGACCGTCAATGGTTCCAGTAAGGCGCTCCCCATTCATCGAATCAACGTGCGCGCACACTTACACACTACTTCACCAGTTCTATTTCATTATATTGTGTAATTCTTATTTTACTTTATTAATTTCTTTAATCTACTAGATTTACAAGACGGTCCCGCACACCATATTCGCGCACTGGTCAGACACAAGCACACTCGCACGATGTATTGCCAATATGTATGTATGTATATATATATATATATATTATTACGATATGATCGGTAAATACCCGAGAGACGAGCCGCCGTGAGAACGACGACGAAGTGGGTCTGTGCCCTTGGCGCGAGTGAATGTCGGCCTGGCGCTCTGGCTCCATTCTAGTGTAAATAGTCTGTAAATAGCCTCTTTTGTCTGTGTCTTTCTACACGTAACAATATATATATATATATATATATATATATATATATAGAGAGAGAGAGAGAGAGAGAGAGCGTGCCCCAGACAAATAGAGCGAACCATTGAGGCTGTCTTCTCCGCGCAGCATGCCCTATTGCGGGAAAGCCACTTTCGACGAACGCTTTTCGGAAGCCACGCCCGAGACTCATCGCTCTGAACAATGGCGCTCGCGCCGACCTCACCATCGGTAAAACGGGAAAATGCGGTCCCCATTAAACTTTCCTTTTTTTCTGCACGCGCGCGCGTTTCGTCAGGATGTGTCACCGGATAGCTCCCTTTTCTCGGGTTCGGAACGGGTCTAGAAGTGAAGCCGTCTCCGATAGGCGGGCTGCACACAACTGCCCTTCCTGAAGACTGTCACCGTATATACTTGGGTGATACTGCTAGCAGTCATTGTTTCGATTGAGGTCTTGCCTCAGCCGGGTTAAAGGAGTAGCTCGTCTGTAACTGATTGGCGAACAAGAGCAGCCTCTGCCTGGAGCCAATCCTCCACCCTCGCTTGCTTTCTAACTCTTGCATAAATTAGCGTTTCCGTGACTGCTTTAAGATCCCCACCCGAATGCACTTTTACGTTACCGGTATCCTGCTCGACCTCTAGTGTACTGAACGCAAATTACATAAACGACGAACAAAACAAGAAGTTGTCGGGACACTTCCTCTGCTTCTTGTGTGAACGAACGCTCATGTACAGGGCCTGTCAGCGATCAGCAATGCGTTTCTGGTCCTTTCCCGTATACCGGTTTCCATCCGCACAGAGACCGAATCAATTTCATTTCGTCAGAGCGACAGTATATAGAGACGTTCGAACTATTGTAGCAGCAGCTGCCGCTGCCAACCTTATTGCGAGTTGCGCAAAAATGCCGAAGTGATCAATCGCTTTCGCATCTTTCTCGTCTTTATCCGCCTCGCGATCAGGTACCGTAAAGCCAAAGCAACTGCGATGCGGTCATGTCAAGCAGTATACCGAATGGTGTACAGCAGTCTTCAATATAAATTGCAGTGCTCGCTTCCCTCTTTATTCTTTCTTTTCGTCTTCACCAGCATTTTAATCACCTCTTACACAGAACAGACGTCAAGAGCTAATTTTGTCGCAGCACAACCCATAGATGGGGCATATTTTAATAAAGGTCGAGCTCAATATGGATCTACTGCATTCTGACGTCAGGGATGGCCTTCATCAGACGTGAAATTTCCATTAGGCAATTTACATTGCGGCTCTCGCAATATCTTCCTCGTAGTCGATTAAACTAACGGGAGCTACTCTACGAAGCCGCTTTTGTTTTTTTGTTTTTTTTTACCGTAGGAAATAACTGACCGCGTAGCCCACGAACGTCAAATCTCCCTGTAGATCTTGTTGCGTGCGGCGAAATTGGCTGCAACGCTAACTTTATTGTCCATATATACCTCGCATTATTGCTAAAATAAGTCGCCTCATACACCTGGGGTATCTCACGTGCGTGTCGAAACACCGTCGGCATAAAAGGAGTTTGCTTCATGGTAAACTGCTTAGCCGTCTTCTTTTTTATTATTATTATTCACTGAAATTTCTCCCTTGTCCTCTCATCTTATTGGTGTTGGCGGCTTCGATCCGTTTCTTACGACGCAACGCAAAGACCGTGCGCCTCCATATAGGCCTGCCACATCTGTTTTGCGCAAGCATGGTAGCGTGCACTTCAGCGCGCAATGGAAGTATATATATATATATATATATATATATATATATATATATATATATATATATATATATATATATATATATATATATATATATATATATATATATATATATATATATATATATATATATATACTGACGTCAGTTGACGTCAGCAAGGCCACGCTCAGTAACGGTGCCTTCTTTCTTTATATATATATATATATATATATATATATATATATATAGAGAGAGAGAGAGAGAGAGAGAGAGAGTAGCGTGAACAGGCGTTCTAAGTGCCAACGGGAGATGTAAGTAGTCAGATTTCGCCACGCGTCTGAAAGCACCGCTTCGAGAGGTGGATTGCCTCAGAACAAGCGACACAGATTATATGCAGGAACACGCGAGATCGTAATTCAGACAGACGACAGGAGACGCTCTTGTTATCGAAGCACGGTGCGCAAAGCAGTCCTGCGAAAACGAGGGAAAAGGTTCAAAACGGAAAGGACAGCAGTCAGCATGCCGGCCAGCCTCTAAGCTGTGGCGGCACCACATCGCTGGTCATTAAAACATAGTTGGCAAAGGTGTGTACACTCGATTACACGGTGTCGTCTGTATGCGACAGGTAACGAGGGGGGCAAAAACAAAGAAGGTGCATTGAGCGCATCGCTTCGCGTACGAATTTCACGCCTCTACAATGTCACCTCTTGGTTGACGCACCGCGAAAGAAAGACCCCTTTCTTGCGCCCAGCCGTGCAGACAGGATCATTGCCTGAACTGTGGAGAGATACGCTTGCAATGAGACCGTACAGGTGCGCGAGCGGAATAGGTGCATTGACTCAACAATGCTTCCCAATTCAATATCTAAGCCAAGCGGCCCCATAATGCATTCCTAGCCAAGCTCCAAACATCCCGCGCTCCGATCCTTTGTAAAACATGCAAAGCTTACATATTTGAGTTGACGTCAGCAAGGCCACGCTCAGTAACGGTGCCTTCTTTCTTTCTTTTTTCACATTCTCCCAGCGTCTGCAGGAATCCGCTCGAGTGAGTTCATCTTATGGGTTCAACGGGAAGAGGAAAGACGATGCAATCCGGCAAACGTGCACTGTTCGAAAATTGAGCGATTGAACGTTTTTCTAGAAAGACGCAAAAGATAACTAAAACAGGCCGCTACGGGAGACAGAAGGATTCCGCTTAGATGCACTGCACACGGTAGCAGTGCAATATCGCCTAGTAAAGACAACACAGGCAGGCGGAGCTCAGCGCAAAAGACAGACGAGAACAAGGAGCGATGGGAGGAAACTGAGGTACGAGAGCAGACGAGCGTGTGCGTGAGCGGACGCGGGCTGACGGAGCAGACGTGTGGCTATGTAGTACGTGTGCTGGTGCTTTGGACTACTGTGTGGGCGCTGGCTTCTGGAAAGACAAGGCGCTCGCGCACGTGCCATGTAGGCTGCAATTTAATAAAGCGCCGCCCGCTCGCACTGCGCTCGCACTCGCATCGTTTTGCCTGCGCCCTGCCAAGCTCGCCGCTTATTTCGCTCGCGGCGCGGGAGCGCGCCAGCCGGCAGCGCGAAGCAACAGCGACCGGGTGCCTTCGTAGGTATTGCATGGTATCCCTTTCGGCCACGGCACCACTATATGGGGACGCAACTTTCTTTTTGAATGCCTTGGTTTGTGGCGACGGAAAAAGAAATATATTAAGCGTATAGTGCTGAATATAAATGTAAGCGTCTGTCAACCAAAAAAACAATCTCATAAGTCAGTTTAGTGCGGAGTCTAAAGCATAAAGCAATATTAGTTTAAGAGGTGCACTGCCAGGTTTGACGAGCCTTCTACGTGTGGCTCTGTATTACTGCTGTTAACTATGATATTCTTTTTCTTGCGTCAGAACGTCCTACGCTCGATGATGAGAAGTGCATGTATGCTTGTAACGAATAGTTGAGTTGTTTTCCTCTATATTTATCTATTGTAGACAAACTAAAAAAAACATGCAGTTGCAGGAAATCTTGCGCGTAAAAGAAAATAAACGACAGATAAGTATCTCTCTTATTAAAGAAACGAAGACAAACACCGACCACAAAGGGATTTACTATGGTTAACGTTCCAGCTCCCCCACAGGACCCTCATTCACAATTAGATTTTTTTTTTTTTAAGAACAGTCACTTAAGCGTGTCCGGCAGCTACCGGCTTATTACTTTCTACATGTAGTTCCTTCCAACTCGTAGGTAACTTCCTATTTCCTCAGTCGAATATCCGTGTAAATTCGCTCTCTCGAACTGTCACTTGACACCGAGTCCTTGCTGCTAGTCGCTTGAAGTGCTGTTCCCGTAGTTTTCAGTGCCCCTTAGCGGCGACTTCTTCGCCATCGAGAGAATTTGTGGTGCCGAGCTTTCTGAGAGACTTTTTCACATCAACTTGCCGAAAGGCCCCATAGAAAGAAAAAAAAAGAGCAAAATAACTGCTTACTATTTACAGATCCTTTTCCTTTTCGCTTTATTTTTTTTTTCTTCCCTGCGGGGGCAGGGTAGGTGGTAAGCGGAAAATATTGGGGTGAAGGGGCAGAGGTATTATATATGTGTTTTCTTTTTCTGAGAAAACAGCCAGAGGGCGAGGAGCTGACCGTCTTAATACCCGGGTGTGATCATATACGCGAAAGCGTCACAATGTCAACGCACGGTCAACACGCGCAGCGAGGCATCTCAGTGGCGCGACGGGCATTTGCATAGCAAATCCGGATATCAGCTGCGATCGGTTTTACCGAGAGCTGCGTTCTGAGTTTTCGCGCTCAAGGGCTTCAATATTCGCGTCAACAGAACGGAAGAGTCACGCGGTCACCGCGCTCCGTTCACGAGCGCACCTCCTTGCGTCGTCGTCACTATAGTGAGAGGAGACAGAGTGGCATGAAAGCGTGAAAGGAACATGCGTGCGAATCCGTTTCTGTAAAATGTTGTGCGAAAGCCACCGCAATTATTTCTTGCTTCTACAATTTACTATGTCTTGTGTCTGCATTCGTTCTCCACTTGCGATAGCACGTTATACTTATTTTTTTGCACCAGTTCATGTCGTCTTGTCTGAAGCCTCTTGGGTGTCATATGTCTAATCAGGTAAAAAAATACCTTAAGACAGCAAAAGATGCAAATCCGTGCAGCGAAATATCGGTGGCAGCAGCCGTCATTCCCCTTTCTGCATGCTTGATGACTTCGCAATATCCCGTAGGAGGGTAATAACGAGCTTGGTGGCATCAGCCGCTATCCCGTTTACAAATGATTGCGCTCAAGATACAGCAATCAACCATCCATCAGAGAGCAAACATAGCTAGAGGTTTCGCCAAGGATAAACAGTGTCAACAGGTTGAGAAAGAGCACATATGTCAGCGTCACGGCATGCAAGGGACCTAAACTTGCTATAGCAAGTCATTTCGATCGCAGTTTTGTGCAAAAAGCGTGAAGTGTTTAAGAATTGGCTCTTTCCCCCGTTTCATGTTTGGCGGCAGGAATCCTCCGTTGACAGAATGAGCAGAGGGAAGCGCTGTTGGGAGAAGGGCGGGGGGGGGGGGGGGGGGTCTGCAACGGAGCGGTGCCAGTGGACGGAAAGTAGGCCACAGAGGAGAGGGAAAAGCGCCGGGGTCTCCGGAATTTGTTGGTTGGTCGAAGAGGCGCTGACGTCACGCCATAGGTTGGTGACCCTTGTTGTGTTGGGTGAAGTAATGTCCCAGCGTACTGCCATGTGCCACTGGCGATACTCCGCTCAATAATTGAGCGGAGTAATGTATATACAGTTGTTGTTGTTGTTGTTGTTGTTGTTGTTGTTGCTGTTGTTGTTGTTGTTGTTGTTGTTGTTGTTGTTGTTGTTGTTGTTGTTGTTGTTGTTGTTGTTGTTGTTGTTGTTGTTGTTGTTGTTGTTGTTGTTGTTGTTGTTGTTGTTGTTGTTGTTGTTGTTGTTGTTGTTGTTGTTGTTGTTGTTGTTGTTAAGATTCCTGCATGGCCGCGTCGACCACTTGACCATGTCGGAGATTTGCGCACGAATAGCATTTGTCAACTGAGAAAGGCGCAAGGCAACAATGTCGGATTAGGCGTCACGATCGCTTGCCCGTAACGGCGCAAATCATCAATGTTGCACAACTGTATGTTTATGAGCTGTTGCGAGAGTACAATATCGACTCTCGCGATCAGAGGGATTATCGGCCCCCCTCATAATTTATTACTGTCGTAGGATTGATGACACAGGCGGCAGTTCCACGTGGCATGGTTCCGTATAAGTCGCACATTTTTCTGCAGCTTATGATTGCTTAAGAAGTGGCTCACCAAGTTAATCGGAGGGCATTGGCCTAACTGTCCGCGCGTGTGACTCATTTCCAGAAGAGTGAGTCAGCTAGCGCAACAAGCTCTTGCCCATGCATACCACCGCAAGGCCTTCAGACGTACAGTTCAGGCAGCCCAAGTGCAGGGCTTCGGGCATTGGCGTAGATGTAAGCAAAACGGTTCCGGCACCGCTCCACGCATGCCCTGGGGCAGGCTTTTCATATAGCTAGTGTAGCAGACTCCTTCAGGTGGGAGAAAAAAAAATTAAATTATAGTGTTTTACGTGCCAAAACCACTTTATGATCATGGTGGTGGTGGTGATATGTTAGCGTTTGTTGACTCGATCTTAGTGCAGTGCGTTTAACGTTTTACAGGCGACAACTTTTCGTCATCTGGTTACTTGGTTGAGTTCACCTGCGGCAAACGAGGGAGCCGTTATTCACCTAAAGCTTTCGTCGTTGTTGGTGGGCATATTTCGCACTTATGCTCCTAGTTCTCTCAGCGCTCTATAAACTAAAAAAAAAGGGGGGGGGGGGGGGAGTAAGCATTGACTGGTGATCTAGCTGATTCGTTATCACCGAAAATCAGTGCTAAGAAACGAGACAAGATAGAGAGGAACATATACGTCTGTGCATATTGTCTTCTTTGTAGAAAATCAGTGAATCGAGCACAATGTCTGCGTGCTCCTTCCAACCTCGTCGTTTCTTCTAGCGCTGCTTTTCTGTGTAGTTGAATCAAGCATGTGATCCATGAACATCGAGTGAAAGAGGCAGAACTCAGGCCGGAGCCCATGTTTCGAAAACAAGAGCTGCCTTTTTCAGGGAGACCACCGGCCCCATATTCAGAAGCCTTTACGCTGGAAACGTTAGTAAGGGCAAATTCCAGCCAATATCGATGGCGGACATTATAGTGGCAAAGAGCTCTTACGAACAAAAAGCCTCGTGAATTCGGCTCCTGCTTTGCTTGGCAGCGTTTATGCTTCACGCAGTTCACTCTCTCCTCAGGAACTAGGAGCATATAAGTGGGTTCGATAGAGAAAAATGAGGGTTAGGCAACTGGAAGGGCTCTGTAAGAGAAAGAGAGAGAGAAAAAATAATGCAGAGAAAGACAGGGAGGTTAACCAGAGGTAGTTCCGATTGGCTACCCTGCACAGGGGGAAGGATTAAGCGGGATAAAAAAAGAACCAGAGTGGAAGGGGGAGATATAAAGAAAGAGAGACAAGCACGAACAAAGCGCGTACACTACGCAGCGGTAGGGGGCGGCATTCTTAGAGTCGGTTGTGAAGCCCCGTAGACGACAGGAACCTTAATAACGCGAGTAAGGCCTTCAACGCGGATGTTCTTTCGGAGCATTGGCCTAAAGCTTTTAGTTCTGATAGTGGATGATTGTCCAACTGGTCCAGCACTCTGCACATCACTTGTATCTGAGCACTATATCGCGGGCAGACACAGATAATATGTGCGAGCGTCTCGTCGATGTTGCATGTGTCGCACGTGGGGCTGTTGGCCATTCCAATGAGGAAAGCATATGAATTCGTAAAGGCAACGCCTAGCCACAGACGGTTGAGCATGGTCTGTTCACGTCTTGGTAACCCAGGCGGGAGGTGCATCCGTATGTCCTGAGACAACGAACGCAACCGACACAAGGTGAAAACATTTGAGTCCCACAGGGGCAAAGTACAATCACGGAAGAAGTATTAGTTATGATAGTGAGGATGGTGTGGGAGTGTTTGGCGTGCGAGCGTTCTTGCACATTCTTTTAAGAAGCAGGGCGCGTACTCACAAAAAGTTCTTACGGCAGAATCATTCATCAGAACGAGTTCCAGCCAATTGCGAAGCTGGACTAATCATCAGCGAAGGCGATCGGCCAATGGCAAACATCACTGATTAAAGAAAGGCTTTGGTAATTCAGCCCCAGGTCTTTCTTTTCTTTTTTTCTTATCACACCTACCATCTTACGACAGGCGCTTTCCTAAAGGATGTTTTGAAGTATCATGTGGAACTCCTGAGAGTGACGGCGTGATGTTGAAGGAAGACATCGGTTTGACTTGTTCATATAACTTGACTTATTCTTGGTCATGTTGGTGGGGTTTACTGAACATAGCTTTTGGCACTAGATGAGACATACGCCTGAGTGCGGCTACTTCCTTCCGTATCCCATTTAGTGCTCCAAAACAGTATATAGGGAAAACACCTCAGCGATCGCTAAAAGCATTTCGAGCTTCGGAAAACAACGGCCGCGTTGGCAGCGACCGCTGTATTAGCGCACTGTATGGCCTCCCCGTGGTGCAACATAACTGCAACACGCCTCTGAAATTCGACACCGCGGCAATACGTAAGCGCCAAGCTCCGCTCAAAGGCAACGTCCTCGATTTCTTATTTCTCGTTGTTTATTTCCTCCTCCTTTTTTTCCTGTGCCTTTGTATATATGCATATATATATTTATTTTTTCGTGTGCCTCCGGGCTGCGACAAGGCTCTACAAGGAATCGGTGGCTAATAAGCGTGCAGCTTCCTTCGCGCGCCGTGCCAACGGTGTAATTAAAGATGTTAAGAAGAATGCGCGCAGAAACACGGGTAAAACGCTGCCTTGTCGCGTGGGATCAAAGAGCGGCTTCCAGAAGCTCGGCCTTCAGCGCCGAGCGCACACTTATTTTCGCCTGATTAACTTCTCCCCTCCGCTTCGATGGTCAAGGACATTATGTCTCTCTCCTCTTTGAGCATCGCCGCAGAGGCTCGATGGTATCGCGCTTCGGCCCAAGACACGTGCTTGCGATACGACCGTTGTTGTAGGCTTGCCTCGATAAGTGTTTCTGGCACCATCTGGCAATGTCATCACCGCGATAACTTATCTTTCACAGTGAAATCACGTTAAGACGTGGTGGCTAGCTAGAGGTCCTCCTCTACGACAGATATTCCAGTTCAATGGAAATAAAGCGAGCTGCATACTACTTCACCCCTTAGAATCACGTAGCCGCAGGCTTGATGGCTCTCACGCAGCAACGAGCGAAGGCATTCCTACAAAGGTGGAATGCAAAAATGGTCATGTGTGCTTTACTATCGGCGAGTGCTAAATGCTTCCACGTGGTTAAAATTATTCTGGAGTGCCGGAACCTTGCACTACAGCTTCTCACACAGCGCAGATAGTAGTAGCTTCGAAGGCCAAACTTCCTCGGTTAGCTTACAGAAAACGCAGCGCGAATATTCGATGTCTACTTCATAGTCATGTTCACATGCGCGCACGCGCTATCGCGCGCGCACACACACGCACACGCACACGCGCGCACGCACACACACACACACACGCACACACGCACATTTTCTGCGGCGCCTTCGATAGATCTGCAACACTAAAGTTTCTTCGACATCTCTCGCATAAGACATACCTTATTCCTACTAAGTTTCATCTTGATATCATTTCTATAACTATAAAACGACGCTTGGTTGACTACGCCATAGACCTCCGAACTTAGTCAACATAAATTGGGCATACTCTGCCACAGCATGTCTTATTACCTGACACACATTTAACTCGGCCAAGACATCAACCTTTTATATTCCCTTTAAATTTGAGTGCGTCAACTTTGATGGTCCGCTGAGTGAATTGTTGTCGACATATGAAGCGGATGTTAGGAGCAGAAATACACCGCCGCATCTAGTCTCAATAAAAGATTCGTTGAAAAATTCATGACAAACTACGTAAAACACACCCACACCGGAGAACGAGATATTCAGAAGCGCCTATATATTGCTATCCTCTTTCTTGTGCGTCTGTGTACTTTGAGGCAATGTTCATTTGTTCTACTGAATCCTGCTTCTGCTAGGTTGCGTAGCTCGAAAACGAGGGCGGGCTTCGTAGCGCAAAGGAACGCGTACCCGAAATCTGCTACTGACAATATAATAAAAATGTATATAATCATTATATAGTGATGTTCGATGGAGCTCCTAGCAATTGGTATGAGAACTGAAAGGCACGCGACTGAGGAGGAAGAGGGCATCAGAGAGAGAGAGAGAGAGAAGTTGTGGGGAAGAGGCACGTGGCCCTATTATACGTTCCGGATTGCCAGCCATAAGGAAACAAGTTAACGCGTGTACGTACAGACGTCAGCGAGCGACTTTATGTACAAGAGGAGGAGGGGGGAGGGGGAGAGACATCGTCGCTGTCAACAAGAACGGCGCGCGAGCGCTGCTTGCGGTAGCCATTTTCCCACGCTGCTTTGCCGTCCGGTTCTACGCTCGGATTAAGTGGCCATGATACAGAAACGAACTGCCCCTCGGGCGAGACTCGGGAGCCGCTTCATGCCGGCGAAGGCTGCAGCGTGCACGAATCCACGCGTCCCGGAGAAATGGGGGAGAGTGATTTAATACATTCCTAAATTCTGGGCGCCTGATCGCGTGACCCAGATCAACGCGCACTTTGAGTTTCGTAGACGTTTCTGCGCAATAAATGCGCCCCACGGTTAACGGGCAACGATTCGACCTTGTTTCAAGCCGTTTGTCGTCTTCATTTTTGCGCTTATCCGGACATCGCAACAATGCTTGCGGAGAAAAAAACAGAATGAGGCTCTTTACATCCTGTCGTATCTTCATTGATTCTCCCTGCTTTACACGTTAATTTTAACCTCCCGAAGTTCTTGCACCGAAATTCCTGTGCACGAGCGTTTTGGCATTCCGTCTTCATCGAAATGCAGCTGCCACCACTGTAAGTCGCAGCCGCGATCTGATGCTCAGCATCGCAGCGACAAAGCAGTCTGCTTTGATTTTCGACGCTGTAACAGTGTCATCTTCCCGAGTCGGCGAACATCGCGCTTCAGACTGTT
>NC_092815.1:107065531-107100531 GCF_023375885.2 Dermacentor andersoni
ACTTTGTCTTCTTCCTTTAATCTTTCCGTCCCCTTTTCCCTTTCCCCTGTGTCGGGTAGCCAGCCGGGCTCAGTCCTGGTTAACCTCCCTACCTTTCTTTTATCATTTGCTATCTCTCTCCTCTTCAACCACGAAGCTTTCAAATCAAATCACTTTTATTTAGGAAAAAAAAACGTGCTGATCCCACTCGCAGTGTATCAACGTCATGGATCAACACCAACTGGCCCGGTCGCATACCTTACCGCAGTGAGAGTCAGCTTACGCGAAACATTTATTGGTTTACGAAGGACGCTGATAAAACGACGATTCGCAAGTGTAGAGCACAGACCAAGTTGGAAGCGTGTTCACCGGGAAAGGTCAAGCTCGACATAAGGTTTGGCCGCTCGAGGTTTGGGCGTGGATTGCACGCGTGACAATGAAGGAGTGATGTCTATGGAACGATGACGAGTGCGTTACTACAATGGGACCACTACAATGGGACGACGATGATTATGGGACGATCGACTACGGCAGGACGACACCGGAATGACTACGACAGAATGGCGATGATTGAGCTACCGTGACGGCATGGCAACAAAGCAGTGGCGACGATAGAATTACGAAGGAGAGACGACGATGGAACGGCGACCATGTGACAACGGCCTAATTACGGTTCTAGAATGGTGACGAAGGTACGACGACAACGGCATGACGTCACCGCAATGACTGCGACAGAATGAGGACGATTGAACGACCACGATGACGTGACGATGACGGAATGACGACGATGGAATGACGAAAACGGTAGGGCGAAGTAGTCACCATTGTAGGGTGACTACATCTTTCTCTTATTTTCATTTCAATAAAAAAGGTAATGTGACGACGGCGTGACGACGACGACGACATGACATTTGAATGATGACGACTGTGGGACGACGACGGTGAGACGACAGTGGCCGGGATGACGATTGTATGACGGAGCTGGAATTACGATATATAAACGACCACGACGGCATCAGGACGACGCTAAGGCCACGAACACATGGCGACGACGCAATGCCAACGACGTCAGGACAACAGTGACATGATCATGATATAATGACGACAGCACGATCACGGCAGCGTGATGAGGTCGGTATGATGACGATGGTATGTGGACAATAAAATTTCTGCAGGGCTAGTGATGATGGCGGCATGACGACGACGAATTGACAACGCAGCGATGACGCGAGAAAGAAGACGGTAGAACGATGGCGAAGGCATGACGACGAAGGTATCGTCAGAAAGGAATGAAGAATGCGATGAAATGTGAAGTCAGTGAAGGCTGCAAGACAGAGCCGCCTGCCCCCTTCCTCTCGCCAAACCCCGAGGTCGCACTCCCCTTTAATAACGTAAATTAGGCCTTGGTTTTACACTAACCAAAAAGTTTGTCTAGGCGAAATAAAGGCCCGCTCCTTCCCCCACACAGATGCGATTGCGGAGCGCTTGCTTCGCTTTAAAGGTATCAATAAAAAGTGGTCCTGGCCTAAAAGCTGCTTCCCGAAAAGCTACAAAACCCAGGAATCTATCCAATGCAGGGACAATGCAAAAATCAACCTATTTGTCGTACAATCCACAGGTCTTTATGGACAGTCCGTATAGGTTTCCTTTGTAGCTTACCGCTCCTGTCAAATGATTGACAATTTTTTCCTTTCGTAAAGCTTCGTCAACGTTGTGTATTTCCTGCAGAACTACTGTTTTGCCATTCCCAAGCTTATGCTCGGCTGGCTCGGCGCGGAACTCAGACGAGCGATGAAGCTTGGATGCCTCTGTTGTCGTTCGGTGTGTCGCCTCGCTTTCATCGCAGCCCGAAGGGCTGTGGCAACGCTGGGGTCAGCCATGAAATCGTCGCTGTACCGTCCGTCCGTTGCGAGGTATACCTACAACGATCCGGCGCGCCTCTACGAAGTTTGCTAGGCGCCGCAACATAACGAGTGGAAAGATTGGGACAAGACACCTCGCCCGAAGCACTTTACCATTGGATAACGGATCTAAATCCGCGGGCTTCGCGCAAATGACACTCAGCTGCCATACAGTAAGTTTTGGAGTGAAAACGATTAGAAAAAAAGAAAAAAAAAACACTTCCGAAACGTCAATCCGTTGTCACTGGAGATGACTTGCAACAAGGTAAAGACCTGACCCGACATAATCTAAGAATAGTTTTGAGGATTAATATTCAAAAGAATAAGGTAATGCTCAATAGCTAGCCTGGCAGGAGAACAAGACCGCGATTGATAGCGTTACGTCTCAACAGCACAAAGGCGTTAATTGGACGTTTGCCACAAGGCAAACACCCACCCATCCATCAGCGCCTATCCAGACGTCAACGCAGCGTGAACACCGACTCTTGACGGGTCCCGAAAAAGGCCACAACCCCACCATTACTTCGCAGCCTGAGTTAAGGATGAAAGGGCACCGACCAAACAACGCCGGCGACCTGGGATTCGCAGTTAATTAGACGTTTGCCACGAGGCAAACCACCTCCCATCCATCAGAACCTATCCAGAGGTCAAAGCAGCATGAACACCGACTCTAGACGGGTCCACAAAAGGCCACCAACCCCACCGTTACTTCACAGCCTGAACTAAGGCTGAAAGGGACGGGGGGGGGGGGGGGGGGGGGCATCCAATGCTACCAAACAACGACGGAGACCCTGGATTCGCAGGTTGCGATCCTGCCGCATATTCCAAACTATCAGGCTTCGGAGGCGTAGTCACTGCGGAGTGATGCGAGCATGGGTGTGGTATCGCAACGGAGTCGACAATTGTGATTTGCTGCTGCTGCTGCTGGACACAGCGACCACGCGGGCTGGCCTCGTTTTTCTCGGCAAACGTTGTACTTACGCGTGACAGATTTTCGTTGTAGCGAAGCGCATACGATACACATTCGCGTTAAAACGAAACGCACTCGAGCGGCCTCGCCCAGCCAGAAGCGATGCAGCCGAGCAGTGGTGTACAGCCTTGTCCCGCATCGTCCATACAATCGTGAGAACCGCATTCGATGCACCGCACCGACCCATTGCTTAATGCCGTTCCCCACGCCTTCGTCGCACACACGTGCAGACACACGTCGTGTCGCTACCACCGAAGTTCAATCGTTCCGGCGTGCCGGGCAAGCGGCGCAGCGCGCTGCTCGGCCAGCGGCCTCCTTCGATTCTTTTAACGCGAAGCGCGGAAAAAACGCCGCCGCTAGCGCATTCCACCATGACCGGCTGGCCGGTCGTTCGCGCCGTTAGCCCTGTTCACGCGGCGTTAGGAAAGCGTCGCGTGCTTGACTTCTTTTTTCTCGCTAGCTGGCGAAGGAAAGGCGTGTGAGCTGCTCACTTGCCCCCCCCCCCCCCCCCCCCCGCAACCATTCTCCTCTTCCCTCTTCCATTCTCCTATGCACGCGTGGTTAGCGAACACGGGCGGTTCTCCCATTTCACGGGAAAAATAACGGTCAAACAAGCAAACAAAAGGTGAAACCTAACACCGTGCGCACATTTCGACAACAACAACAACAACGGCAATTCGGCCTGCGCCGCGCATGCAACGAGCGATTCGAGACACGCACGGCGTGTGTACGAACACGAAAGCGACTGCGCCGCTGGGAGAACGGGCTCGCAGCGCTAAAGCATTCACTTATTCCTTGCGGAATGGTCGCATGAAGTGGATGGATGCATGCCGCGCGGACCTCCCGGCGGCGTCGGTCATTAGCGCCTGCCTTTCGCCGCGGGTCGCGGTCAGTGGACCAGGACGGCACACACCGTCGTCCGTTGCGTCATCACCTCTGCCGTCGTCCGGCCTGCCTCGGTGACTGCATTTCGCGCGATACGGGGAGTTTCGCGGGGGCGGCCGACTTCTGGTTCCCAAAGATAAGTGCGACCGTCGCACGGACCTTCGCGGGACCATTGCGGCCGCACCACGCGTCCCGCCACCCATCGGGCAATGAGGCTATCTCGACAATTGGCTCCGCCACTGCTACATTCTTTCTCCATCAAACATCTCCTGTCAAACGTCGACGTGACAGGACTCGGGGCGATTACCGAAAACTGAACCCCATCGCTTCGGTCTAATCTGTGTAATAGCGTATTGCTGCAGACCATAAGCAGAGCGCCGTACAGCGTGTCCTTCTTTCTTTTTTACAGAAAAAGCTGTATGTGACTTACCTTCCGTAGTTTTTTCGGTGTCCGGCAGTAGAAACTGACTTAGCGATTTCTAACAAACTCATACGGTGCAGTGTGGTGGCGCAGATGTCAAAATGCGGAACAGATTAGAACACTCGCCGCGAACAACAGCGGGACGTAAAGAGAGATAGAAAACGAAGAGAGAAAGGTAGGGAGGTTAACCAAGAAAGTTCCCAGTTCGCTACCCTACACTAGGGGAGGGGGAAAAGGGATGACCTCAAGGTTATACTAGGAGAATGCCAGCAAACTTGAGAGTAGAAAAAAACCATGTATAACCATGTACCAACTAGCCCAACAAGCCACTCTCATGAACTCAAGGTTATCGCTGCAGTGTATTAGCAGGAGAGGTATCGGCGCTAAAAAAACAGCTGCGTTATCGATGGGGCGGACACGTATAGTTCGTACACCCGAAGAACAACATGCGTACGAGGAGCGCCGGAGAGAACAGCAATGAGAATGTAAACGGCGCCGGCGCGAAACGACCACCGACGAAGAACGTTCCCACGATGCTGAACGAAAGCGACCATCGCGAGCCCCGGACCTCCGAAAGAGCAACGACGCCAGACTCGCAACGCAAAAGATGACAGCCATTCCACGCTGTGAAGATGGAATGGCAGTGAAAGCACTTTGCTTTTCGTTTGAGAGCTTTGACTGTCGTCAACTTTCGCTGCCATTCCATCTTCACAGAGGGGTATGGCTGTCATTTTTTTTTCATCTTGCGTGAATACAAAAGCTGGAAAATAGGGGACCGTTAGTGATAAAACCCAAAGGGATCGTCCAACATAGCAAGCACGGAGGCAACTATTAAAGAAACAGTCCACCATACCACTTCACAGTCTCTTCTGCAGTTCACGTTATAACTCGCAACAATTGAATGGTGAAAAAAAAGTTCCTATTTACAGGAAAGGTAGCGAAGTCGACCTGGTGCGCTCTAGCCTACTGCTGCTCGGACTCGGGAAGAGCGAATGGGAGTGAGTGAAAGTATAGTGACGAATGGTGACGAAGGGAAAGTAATAAGCGGATGTATGTGTACATTACTAAGAGGCCCTATATATGCAGAAGCCGTCCGTCCATGCACCCGTGGCACGCAAGAACTCCAACAACGCTTTCCTTGTCTATCAGGCCAGGGGCCAGCGTGCTCCGACCATGCCTGGCCGCCGAGTGAATAGTGAAAAGTTATACACATCCTGCGTTCAGTGGGGATTGGTTTAAGCGAAGCTAATTTCACTGGTGCTTGCGAGGAACGCTGTACTTGTTTTGCAACTATTCGCAATCATGTAGCGCACGACCAAGTTGGACACATTTTTCACCGGAAAATGCTTCGCTCAACAGAAACTAGTGGTGTTCTAACACCGCAGACGCGGCCGATTGAAACCACACTCTATCGGACATACAACGCACCACGCTCCGAACTCCTCCTGCACGATTTATTTGTCAGGAGTAGTTCTTTGCAACCGTAAACGACACGCTGCGTTTTCCGCTGCTGCCTCATCACTGCCTATCGACGCCGCCCAGCTGCGCGTTTACGAGCAAGCGCGCAGTGCGTGTTCCAAGCCATCCTTACAAAAGCCGCTATAGAAGTTCTGTTGCGTTTGTGCATATTTCCAGATGCGTTATTTAGCCTCTCCGCCGAAATGCAATTGAATGTCACGACTGACATTTACGTATTCGCTGTGTCCAGACGCTGCCCGGCTTCGCGTTTCTGGTCGAAATGGTGACCGTTTCTCCACGGCGCTCACCATCGGCACTCGGAGCTGCTCCATTCGCGTTTACAAGTCAACACGAGTTCGCGTTCTAAACGCTGCTTCTCGGCGTACATATCGAAGACGTTTCGATACAGCGGTAGATATAGAGGCAAAGAAAGCTTCGCTTTAAGGAAGGCCTTTGCGTTTCTTTGCGAACCTCGCCGGGTTTCGTGACCGTCGGGGATGCGGCTTGGCTGTTCTCTTGCCGAATAGACCAACCAATCACAGCGCAGTACGCGCGCCGATCGCGCCGGTGGGTTCCTTGCCCCACCAGCAGATGGCGCTCGCCTCCGCGCATCCGCGGCAGCGGCGGCGCCGGCCGTGCATGAGAAAAAAAAAAAGAAAAAAAAAGAAAGAAAAAGAAAAAGGCTCGCTTTCGCGTATCCGCGGCAGTGGTGGATGCCTCGCATTAGCCTCTCTACAGTGCCTGAGTAAAGCCTTCCGTGTCACTTTGGGCGGACATTCAATACACACAAACTGTGTTTCAACTCTTTATGCCCTCACACGAAGCTTCGCTTGATGCGGATTCCAACTGGTTGGATCTGCTGCATTTTTTCTCATGCCATGTCTTCCAAGAAACATCAGCGATAAAATGACACTTTTTCTGACGCTGTGCAGCGATTTCAGTGTTGCTAATCATGATGTGTCGCGCACGCCAATGGAGCCGCATTTAAAAAAAGGAATAGGCACGCAGGCTTGTTGGCTGACTGTAGACCCCTCTGCTCCTTTCAATTCGTCCGCAAACTTAGTTTCCAGCGTTTTCCCTATTTTATTTGTTATTCCATGTCTCTCTCATGCGGGCAGACTCTATGTGCCGACGTACCGAAATGGCGCTAAGGTGTGTCTGTGGCCAGTTCGTGCTCGCCGCCGTGCTTTATCCCTCATTCCTATGGCATCTCCATACATTCTCCTATCTAAGCACATGTCCGTATTCACTGCGGCTAGCGGTGCAGCCTATCTCCGCGCCAAGAGAGACCTCCGGAATGGGTCCAAGCCGGATCCGCTGAGCTCACAGGAAATACCACAAGGTCATGGATGTAAATAAGAATCCTGACGAGGTACACCTATGGAATATCGAAATATGGTTAGAAGAACATACAAACAAATCTTCGAGAATATAAATCCACTGAACAACAATTGGTTCTTGGTCTTAAAGGCTTCAACTACTGAATGCATCGGTACCGGGATATAGTACAACAAGCAAATCCGACGTGCCGAAAGTCGGACGAAAACTTCCTCACTCTCAAGGTACTCTATTCTTTACGAGTGAGCCGAAGACATCTCAAAACCGATGGTCTGCTTGCGTCGAGCGCGTATACTTCCAGTGTAGTATAACGTGATATAAAAAGCTATGCGGCGCCTCTTCCGCGTTAGTTGCGCCAAATCTGTGTCTGTCGGGTGCAGCGTGGTCTGCGTTCACAGTTCAGTCACAGAACGAAGCGGACGCATGAAGGGGGGAGGAGGAAAGAGAAAAGTAGAAGGCAGGGAGGTTAACCAGAATAACGTCCGGTTGGCTACCCTACACCGGGGGAATGGGAAAGGGGAAAACAAAGATCACAGGGAGAGAGAGGAGGGAAGGAAAGAAGGAAATTGCGGCGAGTTCGCTGACGCGTGTGGTCTTACAGAAATCGCGTTAATAGTCACAGATGGTCGCACAAACCCGTCGTCCTTAAGAAACACAAAAGCGCCTTCACCGCTTTATGGGCCGACGGGCGATGGGGGCGGTGTTCTAGCAGCACCTGCACAGAAAGCGGCCGATTGTCCAGTTTTTGGAAAGCTTTGGTAAGTTCTTGTCTCTCTGAGGCATATCTTGGACAGTGGCACAGCAGGTGGTCGATGTTTTCTTCGGTGCCACAGACCTCGCAAGCTGCAGTGTCAGCCATTCCAATTAATGTAGAGTATGCCTTTGTGAAGGCCACTCCTAACCAAAGGCGACAGAGAAGCGTAGCTTCACGTCGAGGAAGTCCGAGTGGAGGTCGGAGTTGCAGGGAGGGGTTTAGTCGATGCAGTCGCGTGAGTCGTAAGTTTGGTGAGTTCCACTCGGTCACTGTGAGACTGCGTGCCAGGTGTCGAAGCTGCTTTGCAGCATCAGTCCTCGAAAGCGGAATTGAAACGCTGTGCTCTCCTTGATGTGCTGTGCGAGCAGCGTTATCGGCGGAATCATTGCCACTGATTCCACAGTGACCAGGTATCCATTGAAAAACGACCTCGTGACCTTTTTGTTGGACATCATGGTAAAGTTTCACAACTTCGTATGTCAATTGGTCATGACATCCGTGTCGGAGAACTGACTGCGTGCCCTGTAGTGCTGGTTTTGAATCGCAGAACACAGCCCATTTTCTAGGTCTTTCAGAATCAATGAATTCCAGTGCTCGACGCAGGGCCGTTAGTTCTGCCGCCGTTGAGGTCGTGACATGCGATGTCTTGAACCGCAGTGTCATTCCTCGAGTTGGTATAACCACGGCACCAGAAGAACTGCACGACGTAGTCGATCCATCGGTATAGATGTGCACGTGGTTGCTGTACTTTTCGTGCAGAAGAAGTAAGCTCAGCTGTTTTAGAGCAGGGGCCGGTTGATCTGTCTTCTTCTGCAGTCCCGGAATCATTAGATGTACTTGTGGACGGCTCAAACACCACGGAGGAAACGATGGCTTGGCCGCAGGTGCGTACCCTGAAGTAAACGACGCACGATGTGCACTGACAATACTGCTAAATGTCGAGCAGGGCCTTGCAGCAGTGAGGCTCGCCAAGTGGTGGGAAGGGGTCCTAGCATAATGCCTGAGATGCATACACATTGTCTCAACGGTAATGTGCGTCGTCATTGGGTTATCCTGCGCAAGGGCAATGGTTTCAGCCGTTGATGCACTGCGTGGTAAGCCAAGACATATCTTAAGGGCTTGGGCTTGAATACTCTGAATCGTACGCAGGTTAGTCTTGCAGGTGTTGGATATTGCAGGCAGGCTGTATCGCAGGAATCCAACGAACAACGCCATGTAAAGCTGTAACATAGCCTGTATAGATACTCCCCAACTTTTTCCTGCAAGGAACCTGAAGAGGTGACAGATAGCAGTCAGTCGCTTTTTCACGTAATTGACGTGCGGAGTCCAAGACAGGTCTCTGTCAATTATGACTCCCAAGAATCTGTGACTTCTGCTGTATGGTATAAGTTGTCCGTTAATAGATACGCCGTAACCAGACATTGGCTTCCTCGTGAATGCCACCATTGCGCACTTTCCGCACGAAATTTCAAGTCCTTGTTCACGAAGGTAGCAAGATGTCATTGTGGCTGCCTTCTGAAGCCGAGCGCGAAGCTGAAGTCGTGTCACACCTGATGCCCAAATGCAGATGTCGTCCGCATAGATGGAAAGTCCTACCGTGCTTGGCAGGTTGTAAACTAATCCACTGAGGGTGAGATTGAAAAGAGTCGGGCTAAGCACTCCTCCTTGAGGGACACCTCGGCTACCGTAATGCTCGGATGTCGGGCCATTTTCTGTGTCTACATAGAGTGGTCTCCTCTGTAAGTAGCTGCACACCCACATATACATCTTACCACCAAGTCCGACGGCTTCTAACGTGCTAAGGATGGCTTCATGGGTGACATTATCATAAGCCCCTTTAACGTCTAGAAACAGAGCAGCAGATAGTCGCTTACAGGCCTTTTGGTGTTGCACATAGGTTACCAAGTCAACAACACTGTCTGTTGACGAATGGCCCCGTCTGAATCCGGCCATAGCATCCGGATAAATTTCATAGTATTCTAAGTACCATTCCAGACGTGTTAAAATCTTTCTTTCCATTGTTTTTCCGACACAGCTGGCTAGTGCGATCGGACGGTATGAGGAAATGTCCAAAGGCGACTTGCCAGCTTTGAGAAGTGGAATGAGGCGAGTTGACTTCCACTCTTGCGGAACTGTACCCGTCTGCCAGGAGTCGTTGTACAGGAGCAAGAGTGCCTTCCGAGCTTGGTCTCCTAGGTTACACAGGGCACGGTATGTAATGCCGTCAGGTCCTGGCGCTGAAGAACGCCTGCACAAAGCCAGCGCAGCTTCTAGTTCTTCCATAGAAAAAGGGCATTCCATGCGGGGATCGCGTGAAAACAGTGGGTGGTCGAGCGTTCCCGTACCCGTTCCATCGCAATTTGCCTCGCCAGCAATCTTTCTGCAGAAAGATTCAGCGACGTCAATATCACTACATTGTAGATAAAGTGCCAGAGATTTAAACGGGCGGCGCTGACCAGAGGTTGTGCGAAGTCCACGAACAGTCCTCCATATAAGCGACAATGGCTTTCGCGGATCCAGGGACTCGCAAAAGGATACCCATTGTCGCGAAGCCAGCTTGTTCATTTGACGCTGTATTTTCTTCTGTGTTCGTCTAGCCAATCTCAAGTCATGATTGGACTTCGTGCGTCTGTATCTTCGCTCCGCACGACGGCGAATTGCTCGAAGTTTTGCTAGTTCGATGTCGAAATCGGTGCGGGAAGAACTCCTCGAAAGCAAATGCGTGGTCGTTTGTATGGCATCCTTTATCGCGCCCTGTAGGTTACACGAGGTGCCGTCACGACAACAGTCTTCCATTATTATCTTGTATTTAGGCCAATCGGTGCACTGGATGGTTCTGGAGGACTTGGAGCTAGTCAAACCTTCGATCTTCAAATAGGTTGGGATGTGGTCGCTGCCCCGTGTTTCTAAATCCGAAAACCAGTGCACTCTTCTCGAAAGCGAACGTGAAACGAAGGTTAAGTCCAAGCAGCTGCTATACGCTGATCCACGCAGATAAGTAGGGCTTCCATCATTTGACAAGCAAAATTCGTTTTCAGAGGCAAAGGACACCAACGCTCTGCCTCTAGAATTAACTTTGGAGCTTCCCCATAGGTAATGGTGGGCGTTAAAGTCACCAGTGAGCACCCACGGCTGTGGAGTCGATGTTAAAATTCCCCGTAGGCGCTCACAATCTAGACGGCTTGCTGGATATAAATAGGCTCCAAGTATTGTGAACGTGAGCTTTTTCTTTTTCACTGTTAAGCAAACGTATTGATTTGCTTCGTCAGGAGGCACTGGGTGATGTACATAAGTCAAGTCACGGCGTATAAACACAACAACCTTGCTGTACTCTCCGTTGGTAGAGGACATAAAGCACTCATACCCGGACAGTCTGATAGGAGCTGACAGGTTGGGCTCGCAAATCACGATAATGGGGAACTGGTGCGTAAAGACAAACTGTCTAAAGTCGGGCATGCGTGACTTAAGCCCTCTGGCGTTCCACTGAAGGACAGATGCATTCTTGACTTCCTCTTGAAACGACGGCATCTCTCGGGCCGTGGTTTTACCCTAGAGCCGAAAGCACCGGACTCAAGGTGTCCAGCACCTGCAGTGCGCTCTGTGCCGACGGGGTTTTCATGCTGCACAGTAGAATGCGTATGGCGTCCATAAGTGACTTCAGCATCACTATGACTTGGCGATCCTCAGTCGTCGGCCCATCCGCGCTTCGTGGGGATATTGAGGGCGGCGCATTTTGATGTGACTCCGAGGCAGGTTGTGTTCGTGGAAGTGTAGGCCACTCTTCAGGGGGCGAGAGTGTTGCCCCAGTCTTCGTTTTCGCACTGTCGCTCTTTGTGGAAGTTGGCGTTGATACGGTAGCCGCTTTGCCGGAAGATGGTGTATATCTTTCAGTAGGCGTGACTCTTCGTGCTGATCTTCGGTGCCGATGTCGTCGTCGCCTGAGAGTAGCGGCAGCCTCTCTGTGTGTTGAATGGTCCCGTACCATACGTTTAAGTATTGCTCGCTCGTTCCTCACCCGCGGGCAATCATTCGATGAGGCCTCATGAGTACCATGGCAGTTAGGGCACTTTAACACAGTTGCGCGACAGGCATCTGCTGAATGAGATTCGGCGCAACGTGGGCACACGAGGTTATTCCTACAGACACCTTTTACGTGCCCCATCTTGCAGCATTTGTAACATTGCAGGGGCTTCGGTACGTATGGGCGGACTGCATGGCGGACGTGGCCAACTTTGACGTGTGAGGGAAGGCTGTCTCCATCAAACCACAGCTTCAGGCAACGGGTGTTGCCAAGTCTTGCGATGTGCGTGATAAGAGTGCCTTCTGTAGTTGGCTTTATTAATATCGGTAAGTCGTCGCTTGGTATAGAAATATCGACATCATAAATGACGCCGATAGTGCCACTGCAGCCAGTAGGAATAATGGATCGCACTTGCACTTTGTCGATCTCCGTTACGTGCCGCAGGTTTTGCAGTGCATTACGGTGTAGAACATCTACTGCAAGGACATTCTTCCGTGCGTTTATTCTCACGTCCTTTATCTCGTTTGGCGCGATTCCCTCAAGAAACGCAGAAAGGACTTGCCTGTTTAGGAGTCGCAGATTTGACACTGGGTCCACAGGCATGAAGAGCATAGTGTACGGCCAGCGCTGTTGTGTTGTCTTCACGGTGGAGACACTTGGTGACGATGACCTCCGTAGCAGTCTTCTTTTTGTGGTTCGGCTCATGACAAGCGTGAAATCGTCGTCCGACGAGTCGACGCCGTCCGAGTACGACTCGGTTGCCTCGCTGTCCGTGTCACTTGACGCATTGCCACGTTTCCTGGACGTGACCCCACGTGATGGCTTGGCTCCAGGAAGGTCTTCGAGGGCTTCTTCGTCCATTACCGCAACACGGGAGCGGCAGCTCCCACAGTTTGGAAAGAAACAAAGCGAGACAAAGGTACAAGCGTTCTATGATAGAAACACTTCGTCGTCGTCCCAACCCCCGTAGTGAGTAAGCGCCATGGTTTATGAAGCAGGTGAGCAATCCGGCCGGAGGCATTCATGCGCCCCGGACGCATGAAACCGCTCCACGTGCCCTATGGGCAACAACCTGCCAAAAATTCTATGAAGTAAAATTCCGTTCTCGTTCACAACCAGAGTGATACGCTTTGAGGTGAAAGTACGGCAAAGTGAGATTCATAGCCGACTCCTAAGGAAGGCCCTGTAATAGTCCCTTAAATAACGCGCCGTTTTCGGAGTCACTTGCACCTCTAGACAAGCAATGAGACCGAGGTCTCCCTTGCGCCGTTTACCGCGGTCATAAATATCGCATTTGTGAAGCAGCAGCCAAGTGCGCCACCACCTATTGTTGTCCGTGCAGACGTCCCCAAAGTGGGGAGGCCGCTTAATTATGCGGCCGGTCGCTTAACCCAGCCGTGGTACTGTATAGTACGTGTAATCGCCGCGGGTGTGCGCTACAGGGCCGTCCGTTGTCTCGCGCGACTAATTGAATAGGGACGCCCGCGCGGCACGGCACCGGAAGAGCGTCGGCCAGAATCGTACCGCCTCAATTATTGACACGCCGCGCTGAATAATGGACGCGCCGCGGCGATGGCGCGCCCACCGGGGCGTCGCGCTGCTCGTCGAGCGCGGCGAACAAGCGCGCTGCTTCTTTCTCTTGTCGACGTTCGCACTCTCGCGAAGCGCTGAGCCTATTGCGTCGGGACGTCGTCGACGGCGAGCTCCACCGGTGTCGCGCGGCATGCCTGAGGGAGAGGCGCGAGTCTAGAGCCCTACACATGTGCTATTGATAGAGAAGAAGCACATCATCTGGTCCCGGCAGCACTTTCTTCATAGATAGATAGATAGATAGATAGATAGATAGATAGATAGATAGATAGATAGATAGATAGATAGATAGATAGATAGATAGATAGATAGATAGATAGATAGATAGATAGATAGATAGATAGATAGATAGATAGATAGATAGATAGATAGATTTCACGAGGTCAGTCATGTTAGTAGGACTCGTTACTTCAGATGGTACAAATGAAGTGCCGAATAGAAAAGTGGCTTGACAACGTTAAGGGAGGACTTCTTGCATTATGTGCGTGCACAATTACTGCTCTCCGCAGGAAAGCGGATAGTGCGTAAAGAGTTCTCGTGTCTTCCCTCATATCTGCATAAGTCCAGATCGGTGGGCACGCACTGAGACGATCAGCCTCGGCAAATGGCCATAGGGTGGCACAGACTGCCAGGCTAACCCCATCTTGTCGTAACACCACGTTTGCACGAGCGCCATCACATAGCCGTGATGAGCAACCGAAGGCCGCCTCCAGAGGTGATCTAATCCTAAACCACTGTTGGCCGTTCCTGAAGAGTGCACTTGAAGATGCGTCATCGGTTAATGCAGCGCGGCACGCTCCAAAATGACGCGTCATGGAGATGCGCCGGTGCAGTTATGCAAAGGGAAGATGGCCGTCAGTCCCGGGTGATGTGCGCGAACTACCTTGCGGGAGTACTCAGAGCTGTTGCGGCCGACTCCATTCACTATGTGTAAGTGAAGACGGACACTAGTTTTGTTTTGATTGGCAGCGCCGATAGGGTTAGATAGTGGAGTATAAGTATAGGGGCAGTGCACTTGTTTAGCTCCTGTTTTCCGCACCTTAACCTACGCCCCCCCCCCCCCCCCCCCCCTTCCTTTTTATCTGTGAGTATATCTTGGCAATAATCTCGACCTGTTACGTCAATAATTCCAACTTTCTGCAGAATTCATTGTCTGAGAGCACAGAAGGGTCCAGCTAACTGCTTTACTACAACTTTCCTACATGAGCAAATTTTAGTGTTATTCAACGCGCCCGCCAGGTAGAAGTTAAAAAAAAACGTATACTTCTTTCTGTTCGTGTGACGTTCGTATTGGACAGGTGTAATTACCAACGATATGCAGGTTTTACCCCGAGTACACTGATTGCGCTACTTCGTGCGCGATACGTAGATAAGACTATAGGTGGTCGTCTGGCCACGCTATAGGTCAACGAGGCAGGAGGTGTCACCACGACGAACGCATAAAGGACGCGGCATCGAAGCACGCTAAGGGGAGGAAACCGGGGGAGGCACCGCTTTGTAGCGAAGTGACGCAGCCGTTAGATACTTGACGCATCAACTCACCAGGGAGACGGAAGAAGAATGGGGATGAGTTCTGGCAGGGGCAAGTCCAAATTCACAGGTACGACGACGAGAGTAGCATTTCAATAACTAAGTTTATTCACTTGAGATTTACTTTAAGTTAACACTGTATAAAAATATTTACAAACGGAACGATGTCATACCCGTCGTCGTCGGCCTGCCTGACCGGCCTGGTCTCCCCTGGTGAAGTTGCGCCGTGTCTGCTGCTGTCTACTTGCTCACTCAAAACTACTCGAACTACTCCTTAAATAAGTTTACACAGCATCCAAGAGACACTTTTCTCCACCAATGAGGTATTTCGTTACCCCGACCAATCAGGCAAGCCGACATCATCCAATGAGCGTCAGAGTTCAGGGGTCAAGAAATGGTCGCGTCAACACTCCGTGCACAAAAGCACTCTGACCCTAACTAATCGGCTTTTGACAGCCGAGCGGGGGGAACAGGGCGCGTCAGGTGCACGTGTGACGTCAGGCGCGGCGGCCGGGCGGTCAGTACCTGCCCGTGGCGCCGTCGCGGTTACTTGGGGTACAAAGGTTGCCCTCGCGTCCAGGAGCCCACAAAATTCCCCGAAAGTAAGCAGAGGCCCGTGCTACACACTTTTCGCGACACCTCCCCCCTACGAAAAAGAGTGTCCCACTCGTTACAAAGCATTACTACAAAACTAAATTAACAAATTAAACACGTACAAATTAAACACGTACATTTAGGGATTCATGGTTAAAGAACTGAAATATCCGTAAGGAAGATTTAACATCACATAAAACAAAACAAACAACAAACAAGTTTTAACAAAAATGGAAACAAAATGCACAAGACAAGAAACATGAAAGTTCATTCGCGCGCTACACAATAAAATTAACAATGAAGATTATTCGCTTGCGCTGTGATACACATCAGTGTCCGTGTCGTAAGCAGTGATAGTTCGAGGCTCAGCCTCCCTACGAAATGTCCTCCAGTTAAACGTACTCCAGTTGGAGTAAAGTTCAGTCCCGTACGGGTTTTTGTCTTGTCGTCCTCGATCACTAGTCGACGTCTCACACACACGATCATACGCGGCATGCCTCCGGTCACCACGCGAACTACATTGATGCACCACGCGAGGGACACAACACATTTTCTTTTTCTTTGGACGTTCGTTATCAGATTCGCTGTCTGCGTCGTCATCATCCGAGCACTGTCTGACGTTGCACGGTTCTAACCGCGCAACATTAAAAGCGTCGCGTTTTTTGCCGGTTTGGTTCACCAACATCTGCGGAGGCTCCATTCGGTGGGCCACTTTCTTGGCGTTCTGGGTTCTGCGTTGAGTTCCTTGGCCTACCTGAAGTAGAGGCTCATTTTTGGAGCTTACGAAGGGGGCGATACTGGCTGGCTTTTTGGGGGCGAGCGGCTGTTTCTGATAGTCAGGGCAGGATAGGACGTACTTGTTGACGTGGCCAAACATCTTGGGCCAGAAGTAACGGCGGCGAACTTTCCCCCAGGTGCGCCTGACGTCGAGGTGGCCTGCCGAGCTATCGACATGACAGTGCCGTAACACCTCCGACCTCAAACACCCTGGGACAACGAGTGTCATGCGACCTTCTTGAAAGCCTTTCGCTCTTCTATACAACACACCGTCGATCAATCGAAAGCTTCGTGCCGTTCTTTTCGTTCTTCTGACAACGGGCGCACTCGGCTGCTCTAGGTGCTGTATTATTTCTTGCGTCCAGGAATCCTCTCTCTGCCTTTCGCCGATGTCCACATGATCCAGCACGAGCAACGGTAATGGATTTTCTTCGCTTGCTGGTGCGGAATCATGGGGAAGTCGGGAAAGCAAGCCGGAGTTGCTCTGCTCAAAGTTAGAGCGCTGCCCTAGCTCTGCGTCAGTCCCATTCTCTCGGAAAGGCGATGCGAGGGGCTGACTTTTCGCCAAACTGCCAAATGGTCGGCCGGGCGGGTCCCCTTCGCTTGGTCGTCCAGGCTGCTCATCCCGACCGCCGCGCTGCTCGTTCCATTGGGGTCCGTTTTCGCGGAACCGTTGTAGGCACTGGGGCGCGATGTGGCCGATACGGTCGCATAGCTGGCAGCGTGGTCGCTCGTCGTCGTCACGGGAACTTCTCGCTGGCCAGGGCATTGCAGGGCGACGTACATCTTCAATAGCCTTCAGGCGGTCGAATAATGGGGCCATAGAGGCCGCGATCGCCCTCAAGTCCCTGTCGCGGTCGGTGGCCTCTCGCGGGCAGTGACGCTCTGCAGCAGCGCAGGTGGCGAGACATGTCGGAGGCGGTTGCATTCTTGCTCCAGCGGGTGTCACTCCGGCTGGAGGTGCCGAGGCGTATGGGTACCACGAATGCTGGCCGGCAGAGAAGTCGCTGCCGATCGCTTCTGGTTGCGACGCACGCACCATCAAAAAAGCTGCCCGATCAATTCGGCGTAAAATTTCGAGGAAAGCGGAGCAGCTGTCCGGGTTTGCAATAAGAATTTTTTCCAGCACGTCCGGACGCAATCCGCGCACGAGGTGCCGCATCCGCTCATCTTCCGTCATAGATGGATTGGCTCTGGCGCACAGCTGCACAACGTCATAGTAATAATCTTCGGGAGATTCTGATGGCAGCTGCGCTCGGTTTTGGAGCCGCAAATATGCGATCTCAACTGAGTGGCGACTTGTGAAAGACGTTTTTAAGAGCGTCGTCCACTCTTTCCATGTATTAGGGGCACCCGTTAAAATTTGCGTTGTGTGCCACTTTTTTGCATTGCCCTCTAATGCCAAATATAAAAATTTTACTTTCGTCCCTTCATCCCAGTTGTTGAGGGAGGCTACGTATTCGTAGCAAAGCAGCCACTCGGATATTGACTCTTCTGGTGTGCCTTTAAATACTGGCGGTCCGATGAAAGGTTCCGCTTGAGGGGTGGACATGGTAGCGAGGACAGTAGGGGGTTCGGTCATAGTCGAGCTGTTAGAGCTAGGTTCTTCGGGTTTGTTGCCACGGCCCATGATATTAGAGCGTGGACTTCGGTACCCCGCACCTCCACCACTTTGTAGCGAAGTGACGCAGCCGTTAGATACTTGACGCATCAACTCACCAGGGAGACGGAAGAAGAATGGGGATGAGTTCTGGCAGGGGCAAGTCCAAATTCACAGGTACGACGACGAGAGTAGCATTTCAATAACTAAGTTTATTCACTTGAGATTTACTTTAAGTTAACACTGTATAAAAATATTTACAAACGGAACGATGTCATACCCGTCGTCGTCGGCCTGCCTGACCGGCCTGGTCTCCCCTGGTGAAGTTGCGCCGTGTCTGCTGCTGTCTACTTGCTCACTCAAAACTACTCGAACTACTCCTTAAATAAGTTTACACAGCATCCAAGAGACACTTTTCTCCACCAATGAGGTATTTCGTTACCCCGACCAATCAGGCAAGCCGACATCATCCAATGAGCGTCAGAGTTCAGGGGTCAAGAAATGGTCGCGTCAACACTCCGTGCACAAAAGCACTCTGACCCTAACTAATCGGCTTTTGACAGCCGAGCGGGGGGAACAGGGCGCGTCAGGTGCACGTGTGACGTCAGGCGCGGCGGCCGGGCGGTCAGTACCTGCCCGTGGCGCCGTCGCGGTTACTTGGGGTACAAAGGTTGCCCTCGCGTCCAGGAGCCCACAAAATTCCCCGAAAGTAAGCAGAGGCCCGTGCTACACACTTTTCGCGACATATAGTAAGATAGATAGATAGATAGATAGATAGATAGATAGATAGATAGATAGATAGATAGATAGATAGATAGATAGATAGATAGATAGATAGATAGATAGATAGATAGATAGATAGATAGATAGATAGATTTCACGAGGTCAGTCATGTTAGTAGGACTCGTTACTTCAGATGGTACAAATGAAGTGCCGAATAGAAAAGTGGCTTGACAACGTTAAGGGAGGACTTCTTGCATTATGTGCGTGCACAATTACTGCTCTCCGCAGGAAAGCGGATAGTGCGTAAAGAGTTCTCGTGTCTTCCCTCATATCTGCATAAGTCCAGATCGGTGGGCACGCACTGAGACGATCAGCCTCGGCAAATGGCCATAGGGTGGCACAGACTGCCAGGCTAACCCCATCTTGTCGTAACACTACGTTTGCACGAGCGCCATCACATAGCCGTGATGAGCAACCGAAGGCCGCCTCCAGAGGTGATCTAATCCTAAACCACTGTTGGCCGTTCCTGAAGAGTGCACTTGAAGATGCGTCATCGGTTAATGCAGCGCGGCACGCTCCAAAATGACGCGTCATGGAGATGCGCCGGTGCAGTTATGCAAAGGGAAGATGGCCGTCAGTCCCGGGTGATGTGCGCGAACTACCTTGCGGGAGTACTCAGAGCTGTTGCGGCCGACTCCATTCACTATGTGTAAGTGAAGACGGACACTAGTTTTGTTTTGATTGGCAGCGCCGATAGGGTTAGATAGTGGAGTATAAGTATAGGGGCAGTGCACTTGTTTAGCTCCTGTTTTCCGCACCTTAACCTACGCCCCCCCCCCCCCTTCCTTTTTATCTGTGAGTATATCTTGGCAATAATCTCGACCTGTTACGTCAATAATTCCAACTTTCTGCAGAATTCATTGTCTGAGAGCACAGAAGGGTCCAGCTAACTGCTTTACTACAACTTTCCTACATGAGCAAATTTTAGTGTTATTCAACGCGCCCGCCAGGTAGAAGTTAAAAAAAAACGTATACTTCTTTCTGTTCGTGTGACGTTCGTATTGGACAGGTGTAATTACCAACGATATGCAGGTTTTACCCCGAGTACACTGATTGCGCTACTTCGTGCGCGATACGTAGATAAGACTATAGGTGGTCGTCTGGCCACGCTATAGGTCAACGAGGCAGGAGGTGTCACCACGACGAACGCATAAAGGACGCGGCATCGAAGCACGCTAAGGGGAGGAAACCGGGGGAGGCACCGCTTGATGCTAGAGTTGCAGCTAAAAGCGGCAGCAACGGCGACACCTCGCGACCTGTAGGCTCCCACGCGCGCTGCCTGTTTTGACTCTCTGATGAAGCGCGCAGGCTCCCGCGACAGCGCGATTGGGGCGCGTGATACGGTAGCAAAGCCCCCAATTCACCGGCGGCTCTACATCCGCGGACCCCCCTCCTCGTGAAACAATGGCATCGGCTCCATTAGGCGAAGGCATTGGCAATAGGTGGGAGGCCCGTCTGACTTGCTGCTTCCGCAGTCGTGAGAACCGTAACGGGCGTTCAGACAATGAGGCCGTTAACGACCCCACAAGGGCTCGAGACGAAATGTGGGCGCCCCGCCAGCCCGCGCGCGCCCGCCGCCGCCCGCAACCCGGTCGAGATTTATCATTCCTTCTCCCGAACTTCGCATGCGCGCGCTGCTCGGCGGCGTGGACTGACGCGAAGCGGAAGATGCTTCGTGCGGCGGGCACGCACACGTGACCATCTCCTTCCTGCGAACCCTGCGGAGATCAGCGGGCGGGCGGCAGGGCGCAACAAGCCGCGGCGGGCGTGCGAATCCGCTCCGGTGGCCCCAGCGCGTTTGTTCTTTTGGAGCAGGTTTTTTGGCTTTGGTTGTGGCATTGAATGCGTAACCTCGCTGTTTGTGTCGTTCGCGAAAGCTTCCTTTTTTTGGATGGGGGGTTAGACGAAACAGGCCTCGGAAAGGACTGAAAGAGCGGTGGGCACGTATACGCGCGTGTGCACATATATAAGTAACCTCGAGAATCCAATGAAACGCCGGAAAAAAAAAATTCACGAAGTCGAGCACACTTCCCGAGTAATCCCTTAAAGAGCACGATCTGTTACCGTTATATACCTATCCGGTCTCCGCATTTGGTGTACAGGCATCCCACTTGGCGTATGTACGAGCCATAGTCGCAACGCGAAATGGCGAAAGCGGAAACCTGCATGCGCGTTCGCTGTCCAACCGTCGATAATGAACGCGTATAGGTGCCGATACACTCGTCCACGTCTATGCGCAGCATTCCTCAGTCGTGCATAAAGTATACCAACGACGGCCCATTGTCGTCTCGTTATGTCGCTCGTCTTCGTGTAACGTGCGGGGATGGGGGTGCGGTTCTCTTGCCGCGGGAACCGCATCTGTCTCAGCTCCAAGTTCCCATACTCTCCCTCTTTCTTCCTCTTTCTATTCCCCTTTTCCCCACCCCCAGTGTAGGGTAGCAAACCGGATGCTGTTCTGGTTGACCTCCCTGCATTTCCTATCCTTGTTTTCTCTCTCTCTCTCTCTCTCTCTCTCTCTCTACTCCGCGGCAGAGAAGTAGCACCTCGCATATCCAGAGGGCGCTCCTTCCTATAGGTAATGACTCGAGTGCGTAATGTGCTCATATTTAAATATAAAGTCAAAAACTTCCCGTTGAGCCTATAGTTTATAAACTTGCATCCAGTAAATGTTTCATTTTTGAAAGCTATTCCAGCGGCAAAAAATGAACATTTGCAACTATCAGTCGCCGTAATATTTAGCGCTTATGTTTACTGCAATGCAGCAAATATTGTTGGAAACGATTCACCGGATGTCTAATGAGAGTATTTCTGCGTTTCACGTCTACTCTTACGCGAGAAGATTGCTTCTTTTGTTTTTCCCCGCTCAATACATATTGCTATTGCGCTCTTTTTAGATCATGTTAGGCATAGGTTTTAGGCTGTCCCCACCGCCTTATCGTTAAGCAGTGTATATAGGCCACAGTGAACCCTTGTGATAGGGCTTTTCTAATCACCCTGCGCGCTGTTTCCCCGTTTCTACCGCTTTACCCCTACTCCCTCCCTCGCGTAGGGTAGCAAACATGTTTGTCCCTTCCTCTCTCCCCCCACCTGACATGGAGCTATAATATTCCTTAAGGGAGGCACGTATAGTTGAATAACCAAATGAATGGATTCTCAATTATACGAGGCGTTGTTTTAATCCAAGCTATCGAACCATGTTCCAGAACAATTTCACAGCCCAATCGCGGTTTTTCATTGGCTACCTTATAAATTATGCGTGCATCTGAACCCATGTCTTACATGATTGATTGATTGATTGATTGATTGATTGATTGATTGATTGATTGATTGATTGATTGATTGATTGATTGATTGATTGATTGATTGATTGATTGATTGATTGATTGATTGATTGAGTTTAGCGTCCCAAAACTCCCCTGGGGGTGTATGAGAGAAGCTGCACATGTATAGTGGTGGGCGGCCGATTATTTTCATTCCCCTGGATTCTTTAACGTGCACCTAAATCTAAGCGCACTAGCCTTGTTCTTTTGTTTTCTTTTTTTCCCTTGCATTTTGTCTCCACTGCAATTCGGCCGATGGCGCCGGGAGTCAAACCAGCGACCTCGAGCTCGGCAACAGAACGCCGCATATCTTCTTTCTACATGCACCACAGTGTATCGCGCTACCGTCGCGTCTCCTGTTAAAAGCGCTTAAAACTCTCGCTTTCTTTGATCCCATTATACTTTTCTATTCTAAGCGCGAGTATCAACTTAACTGGTGCGCCGCGCAGTAGTTGTTGCCATGGGACAGGCCGCGCGCGCGCCGCAGTGTCACTGCAAGTATACCCGAGTCCGCTTTTTTCTTTCTTTTTTTTTGCATAATCAGGCGTAATTATGCGTCACACGTTACAGCGCCAGCGGCCATCTCAGATTGGGCACTGTCCTGCTCCCTGGCGCAGTGGTTGCGCCACTGAACAGTGCGGCATGTACAATGTGCCGCGCGCGTCGCCGCCGGCCAGACGACCGTTACGAAAGTATAATCGGAACACGGGACCCGCAATCATCTCGTTAACCGGAATATATATATAGACCGAAATTGTCATGCACCTCGAGGAAGAGCGGGTTTGAAGGCGCGCTGCCTTTCCCGTCGTAAGCTGAAACCGTTGCCGTATAATGCACCGTTGCCGGTACATTATAAGCGAGCCGTCGGAGCGGCGCGCATTAGTCAAAGCGAGCGCCGCGCCGGACACAAAACCAACCCTAATTTTTGCTCTAGTCCGAGTATGTCGCCAGAGCTGATGGCTTCGCCTCGAGGTGTATGATATATATATATAGGGAGAGACCATATTTTATATCAGCGCTTGGCCGCCGTTCTGACTTAATGAGATGGCGCAAAGTTTAGCTTGAAGGTAAGTGGGGTGGCGCCTGCCTCGGTGAATCGAACGCAACTCACCTAACACTTTTCTTTTTTTCTTTTTTTTCGCATATCTGTCTTGGTACAGAAGACGGGCATGTGAGGAAACCGTCAGCGAGTTCTGCGCTGCACTCCTTGACACCGACGACCTTATATAGGGAAGACCGAAGATGGGTGGTCGACGTCGAGGCTCAGCGGTGCGTGACTTGCCGCCGAACGCCCGATCGGCTCTGACGGGGACGCCATACCGATAGCGCGCTTCCCCGTTCGATCCCTCCTTCCGTCGTCCAACCCGCAACTATATGCATGGACAGCAGGGCCTCCCCGCCTGATATGATGGCTTTCCCGCAGAGCTTTGTTGCCCGCTCGAGCGCGGAAGCGAGTCCCCTCGCTCCCGGCGGCCGACAGGCGACGTTTTCCGGGCGCATAAAATGAGAAGTGGCATCTTGGAAAATTCTGAGGTGCTGACGACGACATTTCTCGGGGCGGCGGTGTCGCGTGGCACCGAGTTAGATTCGCGAACCACAGCGCGATGCTAAACGCGTCGGTGCGACTTTTTTCTGTGCCGAAGGCTGGCCCGATCGAAACGCTGCTATTTGTCGTTGTTCTAAGGTTACATTCCTGCGCTGGTTGTATGTTTATAAGCCGAAATGTCCGCTTCACCACGCTACTGCCTTTTAAAGGGCATTACATAGATCAAAGCCCTGTGAGGTCTCTGTACGTGCACAGATGCGGGCCGCAAAGGCTCTGTAAACACTGAATATGAGGAAAGGAAACATGGAACAAGCGTAAAGGGTAAAGGAAGCAATATGTTACGCGAAGCGGGAATCAACAGACTCCACAGTCCGGTGAACACATTGGGTAACTAATGTATTGAGGCGGCAGTTATCCACGGGTGAGGACGTTACTGTTGGCGGCAAAGAACGAGTATCTATCTTCTCCTGGCCATCATAATCCGTAAAATGTTCAACATAAGATTTGAACGGACGCCCCTTGAAAACAAAGCCAACACTTTGGGGTCTGCTGCTTCTATCTATCTATCTATCTATCTATCTATCTATCTATCTATCTATCTATCTATCTATCTATCTATCTATCTATCTATCTATCTATCTATCTATCTATCTATCTATCTATCTATCTATCTATCTATCTATAAGATTTGAACGGGCGCCCCTTGAAAACAAAGCCAACACTTTGGGGTCTGCTGCTTCTATCTATCTATCTATATATCTATCTATCTATCTATATATCTATCTATCTATCTATCTATCTATCTATCTATCTATCTATCTATCTATCTATCTATCTATCTATCTATAAGATTTGAACGGACGCCCCTTGAAAACAAAGCCAACACTTCGGGGTCTGCTGCTTCTATCTATCTATCTATCTATCTATCTATCTATCTATCTATCTATCTATCTATCTATCTATCTATCTATCTATCTATCTATCTATCTATCTATCTATCTAATCTTTTTTCTTGTCTTAATGAAGATGGAAAGTAGAAACTTTAACATTTTCACCGCGTCACTACCACAGCGCAGCACATTGTCGCCTCAACGAAGTGTGCGTCCATAGCGATGTTCTCAGAGAAGCTTCTCGAATTTTTCTCATTCAGATATCGAACAGATCTCGCCGCGCACGATGTTCGCATTCTACGTCGATATCAGACCCCGCTTACCGATGCGGTCTATCGCATAGCACCTCAGCATGTCACCTGCCAGCGCGAGACTGTAGTGCGACCTTTCCGTGAGTTTAGGTTGAGTCTTGGACAGCGACAACGCGGCGTCGATTAGAAGACTGTGCGAGCAGATTCCGAACCAGGATCGAGACAGAGGAAAGGGACAACGCAGGGAGGTTAACCAGAGGGGAAGATGCCTCGTTCAACGGTGCGGCAACTCCCTTCATGCTAAACAGCGCGTTTGTAGCCACGCGCGTTGCTTATACGCCATTATGGGGCCGCACGTGCGAGGACACGCGACAATCACGTCTCTACACGCAGTACATACGGCCATTAACGCCCAACAACTCGCGAGGATAATGTATAAGCCTCACGCCGTGTTCCGCGCACACCTCCACACTCCACTGGCTTTCACGATAGCGCTGCAGCGACCAGCTATATACCGCAGCCGCCGGAGAGAGAACCGCGCTTCCACGTAGTCCGCGAAGGCGCACCCGATTGTGTCGCGCGCGAATCGGCATCCAACATTAAAGGGGCCCGGGTCGACCCTCGTGACCCCAAAAGTTGGAAGGCCGCCGATCGGCGCAATTCGGAAGCCGGGATGAAGCGATTAGCGGTCGACACCGCCGCCGGCGAAAGCACTCGTGCGAACGAGCACTTGTGTTCGAACACCGCGGCCGAGGACGAGCCGAAAGGCCCGGCGCGCGCCACGGAATGATGGGCCGTCGCTGGGAGGCGGCGGATCGTTTCGCGAACTCGCAGCCAGAGTCCGCGCGTTCGTTGCATTCCTCACGAGCGCTGACGCGGCCGAGGCTCCACGTTCCCACGTGCTGCAGTGCATAGTGGACCACGCGTGTAGGGTTTCATGCTGCACTCACTGCAGAGAGAGGCAGAAGAAAGGGGGAAAGGCAGGGTATTTAACCAGATGAGAAGATGCGGTCTGCTACCCTACGCCGGGGAGAGAGGAGGGGGAGATAAAATGATAGCAAAGTAAAGATAAACAAAGAAAGGAGCATAGACACACAATCACAGTCGGTCACTGTCACTGCACAGCACAGTAGCACTTGCGGCACTATAAGCATCTGTTCAGGCTGCAGTCGCTTGTCCAATTCTGTCGCCCCAAAAAATTGCAACAGTGCCCTCGTCGCCCTCCGCAGTGATGGCTTGTGATGTCGGCATCCCAAAATAAGTTCCTCTGTTAGAGGTCTTTGGTGAAAGCGCGCTATCGCGATGTGGCACTATATAGGGTGTCTGCGGGTATCTGCGAGCATATAGGAGCCAGTAGGGGAACGGTGGGTGGTTCGCGGATTGGCTTAAATCGACGCTGAAGAGGTAAAAAAAAATATTTCAGGCGTGTAAGTATAGTACCCTCGCACAATATGAAACTTAGTCACAATCACCACGAGAAAACGCTTAAGCCAGATAAGAAGCAAAAAACGAAAGACGGATGGCGACGCCGTCTGCTCGGGCCTATAGTTAAATTTTTATCTCTAGAAATGAGCTACACTGTATTCTGAAAGATCCAGGCACTGAACGAAGCAAGTTCGGGCAACCAGCTTAGACCCGCAAGAGCAGCGACGGCGATCCAGCGGGCACCCGGAGTGGCGCGAGCCAACGGGGCCCTGAACTAAGGGCGACCTTTCTACGAGGAAGTCACCCCATCTCATAGCAAATAAATGTTCTCTCTCTCTCTCTCTCTCTCTCTCTCTCTCTCTCTCTCTCTCTCTCGGAGCAATTTCACTGAACCAACGTGGCCCAAATACGGAGAAAATATTTTGCAATCCTAATCTGTGATGTGCCAGTGACGTAATGGCCCTGCAATGTTCCGGCGCGAATTTCATAAATGACACTTCGATCCACATTTTCTCTTCTAATAATCAATTTATTGCCTCAAAATTAACGAAAGGGCACTTCTTCAAAAATAAGTTGTCTATCTCTAAACCCGAGGCCTACTCAATATTTGGTTTCTAGTTGATATTCCTTGCAAATGAACCAGATACAGTTCGTAAATTGCAATATGTGCCGTAATGTAATTAATTAACCGATTATTTAGTGAAGATCGATTTGTTGATTATGTGTTTTGTTCCTGCGTGCAAGTAATGCTCGCATTTCTTTTTTTTTAATATTCCACCTCAGTGAATGAAATTGGGTCATGTGCTACAACTGATCCTTAAGAAATTGCGGATAAAACTTAAGTATGATCACCCCGTATATAAGCTTGTCTGTAGCACACGTCTTTGAAGCCCTGCACCATGCTTAATTTCTTTCTTTTAAACGCCATGCACGAACCACCCCAGCAACAAGTTTTATTAAGTTAGGTTTAGGACAATGTACAGATGCCACGGCCTCAAACAGAGGTCAAGGATCCTTAGGTCCGATCGAAGCGTCGGTAATCGGATAGAAATGCATTGCAGTATCTATAGTGCCTCTACACGTGATTTGCATGCGCGAGGCATTGGTAAGCGAGTGCCGTAATGGCCGGTTCAGTTGCACCAATTGGTTCGCGAGCTAAGGACATATCCTCGTGGAGGTGAGCCACATACGCTGTGCGTCGACCGCGCACCCGAAACTAATCTAAAGACACCGTCGGTATTAGGAGAGAGAGAGAGAGAGAGAGAGAGAGAGAGAGAGAGAGAGAGAGAGAGAGAGGGGAAAGGGGAAAGGCAGGGAGGTTAACCAGAGAAAAAGATCCGGTTGGCTACCCTACGCTGGGGAGAGAGGGAGAGGTATTAGGAGCGGTTACTGTGGGTAATGCGCCCGAATGCTGATATGTGTGCACTGCCCACGGCTCTATGTAAAGGCAATGCGGTCAGTTTCGGCAGGTGATAAAAAAAAAAAAAAAAAAGGAAGGGAGGGAGGGCTTCGCCTTTACTGAGAGGGGTAATTACGCACACGCGCTCCTGATAGGCGAGCAGTTGTGCAGGAAGCGCAAGAAACGTGCAACAAGGCGCGCAATATCCTCTTCGGACCCTCTGTCCAACCACGTGGATGATTGTTTTCATCTTTTTTTCATAACTACACCAGAAATGGTGAGCTACTATATATATTCTGGTGTAACATACAGATACATGCAGGCGACATTACACGTGTCAAGCATGTAAACATGTTTTGCAACTAGTTTTCCAGAAGGATGATATTTGTATTAGATGTACCGCTGCATGATCAGCGACAAAAAATAAAAGTGAAAGTGTAGTACATCTTGCACGCCGAAGCTCGAACCAGCGGTGTCACCTCGTTCTCAGTCAGCCACCATGAGTCTCTGCAAAAAACAATGCTATGTACCTGGTGCTTATCAGTGTTAACACCATGGAGCTTATTCCTCTGTGTTACTGCTGGAAACGCCGTAAACCAGATAACCGAATTTTAATTTCGGCACTCTGCTGTGTTTTTTACGCACAAAAAGACCCTAGCGCACTCTAATTATTTCAGTAACTAATTAATTAATTAATTAATTAATTAAATTAATTTGTTCAGTCAGTCAGTCAGTCATTGGCTCACCGCAATACAAAAACACGGCGAAAGGAGACCAAGCAGAAAAGTCGTTAATCAACGGCTTGATGATATACCTAGGTCCCCTTTTTTGGTCAAATTAAAGATAGAACAGAAACTGTTTACATAAACGTCGAAAAAAAATACGACAGACTTGTGGGACCTTGCAGAATCACAACCCAATTTCCAGCAAAATTGTTTATTTAGAGCACTTGCAAATATCAACGTTTCTTTACGTTTCCATGTGCTCCCGTTACACCGAGAATGTCGCGTTAGGCAGTTTTTCTGCGAATTTCGAATTTTTTTTTCTTGGTTGCAAAGTTTGACCTAAGCAAAGCTGGTCTTCAATTATACCTTATTCATTTCAGCATTTTAAGTGTTCCCTGAGCAAACTTCAATCATTATGATTTGCCTTGACAGTGGAACCTTCTTTTTCGTTTACATTTCTTTAGTTTCGTGCGTGGCTTCTTTACTACCATAAGCTTTGTAGCGACGCAATCTCCTTTTTTTTTTTTTGCTCTCAAACAATAGCTTTCATTTATATTTCGCGTGGCGACTTAATCATTGCGTACGAGCAGTAAACAGCGCTAAACAACAGAACGAACATAAGGACACAGACCCCAGCGCCCAACCAGCCCAGATACGTACTCTTCTGCTTAATCATTCCCTTTAGAGACCAGAAAGTACCTCAAGAAAGTGTCTCTGCCTTAAGGGGCTGTGAACTGTTGCAGTTTTTACTTGCTTACGAGCGCATGAATGCTTGCGGGGCTATGAGGCATTGATGATGCAAGTTTTTTTTTCATGGAGACACAAAAATGCCTGGAACCCTAGCCATATGGGCAGCTTGGCTGTAATGAAAGTTTCCATTGCACGTAATTAAATCGCATACTTGAAGATATTGCCCGTATATTACATTTCCGTTTGAAATTTTGCCCGCACATGATGCGTCCCAGCATTTGTTACGGAATCTTACAACAGCAGTAATTCATCCACCCAATTTACTTCGGCAGAAAAATAGTCATGGAGCTGCCTCCACCCTCCCTCCCCACCTTTTCTTTGTTTTCGCTAAATTTATTCTCAAGTGCATTGACAGTTCTCCCCAGGGCATATAAAAACTCCTGCTTTGTTCGTAAAACAGTTATGAAGCTTGAGATCGCTTGCATACATAATTTACTTCACAGGCCGCTATCAGTCCACACGTTAAAGCACTTTAGTGCTTTCTGAGAACGTCTGGTTTGTGCGAGCGGCTTCGACTTTAGTACTGTCCGTGCATGTCTCTATACCCCCTGTCTCTCCTTTCTCTCTCTCTCTCTCTTCCCCTTGTCCCTTCCCCCAGCGTTGGGTAGGCAACAGGACTCTTGACTGGTTAACATCCTTGCTTCCTTGTATCCCTCTCCCTCTCTTTGGAACTTTGCCTACGCATTAGTGATAACGTGCACCTTAATTTTATCATGAACAAGGCGCTTTGTTTATTTCACTGAGAAGACCGGAGAAACCAACTACGAACGTCGTATGACAAATGAACATAGGGTGGGGGGGAGTGGGAGAACGAGGGTACAGTATTTATTTTTGCAATGCATCTACTTAAGACTACGACAACAACTAGAACAAGGTAAAAGCCGGAGCCAACATTTCGACAAGTGGACTTGTCTTTCTCAAGGCGACATAGGCTTTCCCAGGCTCAGTATATATAGGTAGGGTACATAGAGGGATTACCTGCTCCGCTGGAGGTCAGCGAACTATCGTATTTCCGCAAGAGAAAATAAAGGAAGCGACAGAAAATGGTGCTCGTGGAAAAAGAAAATTTGAATAAATATGCAAATAAAAGAACAAAGAAAGGAGAAAAGAAAAGAAGAACACTAAGCAAACCAATGAAAGATAACTAAGTGTTGTTGCCTATAGCTTGAAATTTAGCGTAGCGAATAGGTTCTAACGCTCCCCTTGAAACGTTTATGCCTATTGGTTGCAATGTCTTGAACTCATGGATAAGGTATGATTCTTTGTATTTTCTTTCTCGTTCAGAACGGACATTTGACTGTAAGATGTGGAGTTTAAGTTCATCAGAGTTATGACCTGGTTGGTTGAATTGCTCGGCGACGGCTTCGGGAAGCTTTTTAGCTGCGTCCGCGCGATGTCCGTTTAATCTGACGTTCATTGATTGTCCTGTTTCACCGATATATTGTTTCTTACAGAAAGAACATTCAAGCATATAAATTACATCGGAACTAATGTAAGTAAGGCTAATTTTCACTACGCGTCTATAGCAATTTGCGGTGCTTTTAATTTAAATGTCACTTCGAAGGTGCCTGCAGGTTTTGTACCTGGGGCGAGAACATGCTCTTATTACGGGGGAATGATGTTGGCTGGCTTCTGCGTGCACTAACACGTCTTTAAGGTTTCTGCTAAAGCGATAGGTCACTCTTGGTGCTACCAGGAACGCTTTTCTCAGACGCTCGTTACTTGATAATATTGGGTGGTATTTTCGTAGGATGTTGTTTATGTTTGAGAGGGCATTGTAATATTTCGCTATAAAAGCTGATGGTCTCTCAGATTCTAGTGTAAGCTGTTTCTTAGCTAATTCTGACTGCCTCTCCTATCTTGACGCGATGTCATAAGCGCTGTCGAGAGGAACTTGTGAATCGTTTCTTTCTGCTAGCGTTGCTTCAAGATCATTTAGGTGGTGGATATAATCGGCGTCTTTGCTACAGATTCTTCTTATTCGTTTAGCTTGTCCGACAAGAATTCCTCGCTTGCAGTGCAGCGGGTGATGATTCTTGTAGTCTAGATATTGCTTGCTACCCGTAGGCGTCCGGTAAAGTGTCGTTCTCAGTCTTCCATTTTCTATGTAGACCACGGTGTCGAGGAAGTGGATTTGACTAGGAGAGCGGTGAGCAGTAAATTAAATACTCAGTTGAAAACAGTTGAAATGGCTAAATATGTCGGCTAGCGCGCTGGTGCCGTGTTCTTGTATTATAAGTATGTCGTCAGTGTGACGCAGATAGGTGTGGACTTTTAAAATGTATGATTTTATTAGGTCTGCTTCAAGCTGTCCCATGAAAATGTTGGCATACGCAGGAGTGAATGGTGTTCCCATGCTAGTGCCGAAAGTTTGCAGGTAGTGAATGGAATATAATTCGAAGTAGTTGAGCGTGAGAACTGACTTAAGGTGTGACAGGTAAACTTCAGGAGCGTGCGCGTGAGCATTGACTGCGAGCGACTTCGATACAGCTTCAATTCCTTCACTCATGGCTAATACTAGCCCAAGGGGCAGAAAAATCTAAAGTGACTAGAACAGCGCGGTCGGAAAGGATTTGGTTGGCATTAATGCCGTAGATAATTCGAACGAAGAGGGCCGTGTCTCGAACAAAAGATGGGAGAGTGGTCGGGATGCTTGACACATTTAGCATTTTAGCATTTCCCGTGACTACTCTGAAACAGTGCGAAATAAACGCCGCAACCTTCTGCTGTTTTCCAAAACAATACGAAAGGAAGGCGATCGTGTGCGACTCGTGTTCAACAAGTTGTTTATTAATAATGACGTTTATCTCTGGGATAGCGATCAGAAACGTGCGAAGCGAGTGTCTGAAAGAGCTACTGAATGACGAGTGTCATGTGATCACACTAACCATGAATCCACTGAACCGATATCGAGGAAGAATGACGCCCAAGACCGCATTCCTTTTCTTTACACGAACATAAGAAGTGTCATTTCTAAAACAGTACAGCTATCATCCATCATTGACTCATGTTCAGCATCGATAGTGATACTAACTGAAACATGGCTTACCGATACCGTCCCCGATACCTGCATTCTGGAAAGCTGGACTTCATTTAACTACTTTCGATGTGACAGGAAAAATCGTATAGGTGGTGGCGTTTTGGTGGCAGTGCAAAAAAATATTTTCGCCACACGTATTCACCTTGACACTTTTTTTAGAGTGTGTGTGGGTTTCCATAAAACATAAAGCAGGCCTTATAATCATTGGTGCTTTTTATCGACCTCCTGACATGGGCAATACGTTTTCTCGTGAATTCCAACGGCTCCTTGAAATCATTACTGTTCGTTTTCCTAAATCTCTAGTACTAATTTTCGGTGATTTTAATTTCCCCGAAGTTGATTGGGCTAACCTTTCAACAGCAACCTACCTATCTGAGACCCACAGTTTCCTGCAGTCATGTCTCGACTTTTCTTTAACACAGCTTATCACCCGTCCTACGCGATCTTCGGCCACATCCGCTAATATTTTAGATCTAGTATTAACCAGTGATCCTGACGTGTGCTTCGACTTAACTCATCAAGATGGGCTATCTGATCATGATATCATAACAGGTAGTCTTGCAGTTTCCCTTCCAAGACGTCCGTGCTCTGATAAGTATATCCGATGCTACAATAGAGCGGATTTTGACAGCATAAACTCCGCGCTATCTGACTTCTCTTTACATTTCCTGAATAGATGCCAATTTCAAACCATCGAACATAATTGGGCTGAACTTAAAACTATTCTTACTGAACTAATTAATCGATTCGTCCCTCTAACAAAAATAGCCTGCACCCCGACAGCCCCGTGGTTTACCGTAAAGCTTCGGCGCCTTAATAATAAGAAAAAGCGTTTATATCGTAAAACCGATAAAGCCCGCGACTCAGATTCCTGGCACCGTTATAAGACCTGCGATAAGCAATATCAATCACTGCTAAAATCATCTAAACGACATTTCTTTGTCCATGACCTATATTCCATGCTCACTAACAATCCTCAACGTTTTTGGCGCGTAATAAACCCGAAGAGCTATCCCGATTTAACACTAGTTGATGAGCACGGTGATATGGTCCCCCACTCGGAATGTGCTGATTTATTGAATAGCGCATTTTCATCTGTATTTACACAGGAAGACACCCTATCTTCACCAACCCTTGAAAATCTCATTAACATATCAATGCCAGAAATAATTGTTAGCGAAGCAGGCATTTCTTCTTTACTAAATAAACTTAAAGTTTCTTCCGCCTCTGATCACACTGGCATTAATAATAAAGTTTTAAAACATTTGTCACCTAGTTTATCACCTATATTGTGTGCGCTCTTCTCGCAGTCTTTATCGACTAACACTATTCCGCAGGATTGGAAGGTGGCAAAAGTAATACCCATTTTTAAGTCCGGAGACCGAACTCACCCATTAAATTACCGCCCCATCTCCTTAACCAGTACTATTTGTAAATTACTTGAACACATCTTGTATACTGAAATCAATAACTACTTAGAAGAGCACAAAATTATTGTTGATTACCAACATGGCTTTCGTCGTGGTTATTCATGCGAAACACAGTTAGCCGGCTTTTTACATGACATACATTTATACCTAGACCTAGGGTTTCAAGTTGATGCTATCTTCCTGGATTTTTCGAAAGCTTTCGATCGCGTTGCTCACCATAGACTAGTACTGAAGCTAATGAACCTTAACATACATCCAACCGTTATTGGATGGATTAAGGATTTCCTCTCATCCAGAGTACAATATACGTCCGTTAACAACAGTAATTCCTCTTCTACCAAAGTAACCTCCGGTGTTCCGCAGGGCAGCGTTCTTGGCCCTTTACTTTTCTTAATCTATATTAATGACCTGCCTAACTGTGTGTCTTCCCACATTAGACTTTTTGCCGATGACTGCGTAATATATCGATTAATTTCATGCGACAATGACAAAGTTATTCTTCAAACCGATCTTAACGCTATTAACACATGGTGTTCAACATGGTTGATGACTCTTAATACAGCTAAAACGAAGTTATTATCATTTACTAGGTGCAACCACCGTATTCCAACTTCGTACGTAATATCTAACAACATAATTGAACTTACAACTTCATATAAGTACCTTGGTGTTCACTTACAGTCTGATCTAACGTGGCATCATCACAACCGCCTGACGTTGGCATCAGCTAACCGCTCTTTAGGTCTCCTCAAACGCAACCTTAAGCATGCTCCAGCTAAACTACGCAGACTAGCATACATCACATTAATACGCCCCAAAATCGAGTATACATCAGCTATCTGGGATCCTTTTCAAACATATATCACCCAAGAAATCGAATCATTGCAAAACCGCGCGGCTCGTTTCATTTTTTCTGATTATTCACCCTATACTAGCATTTCATCACTAAAAGCTCGTGCTCAGCTTGACGACTTATCCCATCGCCGCAGAATTGCCCGCCTGTCGCTGCTGCACAAACTTTATCATCATCCGCACCTTCACCGTATCTTCGAACCAGCGACAGCCTTCTTTCCACGCACAGACCATAACTTCAAGATAAAACGCATCAGTTGTCGCTCAGCTAACTATGCTAACTCCTTCGTTCCCCGAACAATTGTTGCATGGAATAACCTACCATCACACATTGCTACTCAAACCGATTTCGCCACCTTTCAGGAACTTATACGCAATAGTTACTTGTAAATATCCATCTTGTACTGTTTCTGCATACGTTGTTCAGTGTATACATTGTTTTGATCATTTGTCTTACTGTTCTGCGTGCACATTGTACAAGTGTATTTCATGTCTCATTAATTTGTTAAGGTGACAACTGACGCAGTTTCGAGCAACACCTCGTTTTACTTCTTTTACATTGTGCCTATTTATTTCCCTTAATTTGTTTTCTCAGTTAGTTTTGTATTTTCTATCTAAGTTTCACTTGACTAATGTATTTTCCTAGGTATCGTACTTTTGTATAACTTTTGTGTTTTCTTTTGTAAAAATTTTGTATAACTTTTGTGTACTTGTTTTTTTTTTCCGTAACGTGCAAAGCTCGCATTTCTTCATGTATCGGTTCCCCCTATG